>NC_090265.1:1535628561-1535928561 GCF_040414725.1 Anabrus simplex | reverse complement strand
TCATTGGCTAACTCTACCTGGCTGGATTTTAATTCGCCTTGTGTGGTTTTAAATTCGTTAGCTAATTCGGCCTGGCTACTTTCTACTTTGTTTACAAGTTCAGCCTGACTGGCTTTCAGTTCGTCAGCTAATTCTGTTTGGCTACTTTCGATCTTATTCGATAGTTCGGCCTGACTCGATTTCAACTCACTAGTTGTTACACTTAAATCGTTAATGGTTTTAATCAACATGTCCCACTGCTCCTGGCTAATCGACATTTCTATATGCTGAGAGAATACGACTGAGACCATCAGGCTCCCCAACCTACTTCCAACACATGCAAGACACAGTAATTACCAATACAAAATAATTTTATCCTAAACTTGGATAAAATTATACAAAACATATCATTTATAATTAATACCACTACTTGTCAAACAGTACTATCACAGCATTCATATTTATCAACATTTAGTAAATCTATGTTCATGGCTGTTAGTCTGGGTACAAAATAAATTAAATGTAACGTGCACAGTCCCGGGGATAAGCAAATCTAGCCCCTAAAGTTGGGCGACACGCTTTTCACTCCTCACTCCGGCCCCTGTGCCCTTTTAAAGGCAACAACTGCGGTGATCTCTTCTTTCTTCTGTGCGCCGGCTGCTCCTGTAATAAATGACATGTAAATATACTCACCGCTGCATGTAGACTCTTCTTCCTCAGTCGTGCCCGTCCGTTATCCCCGGAGAGGCCACCCGCTGATTAAGGAGTGAGGGAATGAAAAGAAGGGGTAAACTAACTAAAATGACGGTACCCAAGACTGAATTAAAATTTAAAATAAAAGACTAATTTATTCAAATAAAATGCAAAGTGCGAAAATTTGAACGTAAACTGAACTAGTGAAAAACGTAAACAAATGAAATAACAGTGACTAATAAAATATTAAAGAGTAAGGATCTGCCTTGCAAAGCAATTCAAAAACTGCCTAAATAAACTGACTGAAGGTCAAAACACCTTCATTAAAATATACCAGACTATCTTGACACTGTCTCCAGTTAATAAAATGACTCAGTTTAAAACTCTGGTCAGAAAGACCACTTTCTTGAAATACACAAATTATATTACGGAGAAACAATATCTCTCAAATAAATTTAAAATAGTTGACTCACAATAAAGTAAATTAAATACTGTTATGCCACCAAACCACTGACTTATAGGATTTATTAAATGTTTAACACCTGTTGCTCATTTTGTAAAATACCCAAATTTAAATAATCATGGACTGCACTAAGCAAGTGTATCACTTAAGGAATAATTCGAAGAAAACAGAACAGCCATGAACCTCACACTTCATTTCCGACATAACCATCGTCTTATACAAAACCTCATGATTAAACAAAATTAATTATCGAAACATCACTCTGAGTGTATCCAACCACTCATCTAAATTTTAAACTTCATTTGCATGTCTGTGATAGACTGGACTTCTTAAAATAAACAGAAATTTAGGCCAAGTGCCTGATGTTAACATTATCAAATGATAGCGATCCTTGTACATTAAAATTTCTATTGACTTTGCCGCTAACTGCATTTTATTATTAATTCATATTTGTGGTATCACCACTAGATGGAGGCAGATACCCTCTTATTTACCACTCATTGCGGCAGTTTTATACAATTGGTTTATTTAAAGATCGCTTCATTTCAAAATAAAATGTAGTGGATTTTAAAAGAAAGTTTGGTAATTACTTAGATGCCTGGTCTGAGCATACCACTACCATTTCGACTGTGACATAATCGATGATCCAATAAACCTAACATCTGAAATGGTATTTACATCATTACATTAATTTAACGGAGAAACACAGCTCCGACAAAAAAAATATACAGAGATAAAAAAAAACTAGCCTAGCTACACTTATCTATTTACATCACAACAAAATATAAATAATTCACATACGCTTGCGTCCTACAAATAAACGATAAAAGGTACAAACAGAAAAGAAAACAAATAAGGAAACTGGATCCCACCATCGCGGCCTACTGGAAATAAAAAGGATAGAAATGCGCAAAACAAACTCGGAGTCTCCTAAAAAAAATATATATATACCCCGCTGCGAGTAACAAAAATGAAATATTGCGAATTTGACGGCAATCTCAAATTTCAGACGATAAATGTCTGGACATGATATTATTTAACCTTGATGGACAAATTACTGTTACATCACGTCATCCGTGACTCTACATAAATATTCAAAACACATTGATTCGTCGCTCTGTTCACATTGTACACTGGCTAGCATTATTATCGAGCATCTACTTTCCCTGGAATTATTTAAACAAATACAGGCTCCTGCCTGTAGTATCATAACCCATGTCGTAACACATTTAACACACGTGGTTAAATTCTTCATTTCGCAATTCTATTTAGTCATTAATTCTCGACGTCATTATTATACATTATTCTCACAACACAGCCTCGCTCGTATCCGGCGGGCAAATATCCGTCGTGCACATTACGGCTTCTTACAACAATTCAAGACATGGTCCCAATATTATATTTCCATCATCAACGTAGATCATCAGGGATATTAATCATCTAGCTCGATCTCTCGATCATTCACTGTTAACACATCACAAAAATCACAGAGCTGACTCATCAATGGCGCTCACCGTTTCTATCAAAACAAAGAATGACGAGATTGCCTCTCAAAACACAAATGTTGGAACATGCGCCACCGCAACTACACAGAAATAAATATACGCGTCTACCAAAATCGTCGCAAAAATACGCGGGATAAGTACAATCAAAACCGGACATCAGAAGGATGATTCCGCAACATAAAACAAGCTGAGATGCGCAAAATAACGAAATAAACATTGAAATCATCGCGACGGCGTCTATAAGATCAAAACTCCAACAAAATCGACTCAAAACCAACGATCTAAAATCATGATGAATAATAGTAATAAACTGACATTACACTCGTAGATCAAATATCAAAGCTAACTGTCAAAGTGACATACTACAAAATCAGCCATAAATACACGCAAACAAACATCTCCTAAAACAAAGTGCACAAAATAAGCCTATCTGAAAGTGCAACATAAACATTATTATTATTATTATTACTATTATTATTATTATTATTATATTATTATTATTATTATTATTATTATTATTATTATTATTATTATTATTATTATTATTATTATTATTATTATTATATTATTATTATTATTATTATAATTGGCAGTATTATAAAACTGTGAATTATTTACAACCCTACCTAGTACTCTAAACTACATTGATCATCGATTTTTGCCACGGTCCTACATCTTTATTTACGTTATTAAATGACGCTCATACCTTGATGGTGGAGGCAGGTCGGTTCACCCACCGGCCCCGGTCATCGTGGAAATTAGAATTCCATCTTCAAGCTGATGTGGTATTCCAGATTATTACACACGCAAATTTGACACATTCTTGCCATGCCGTGACACACGTTTATATTAGCATAAAACACTCGTATTTCTCTCACTCCAGTGAAAGTTAGAAATTGCCACTGCAGACTCCTGCCTGTTGTGTAGAAAGATGATCGCCTCGCTATCTACCTGCAAAATCACCTGCTGGCCTGCTCGCCGATCCCTCAGCTCTGTTTACACTACAGATTACAGTACAATAACCCTACTGGGACATAACTGTCTCCTCAAGGTTGACTATTGCGGCCTCCATTGAAGAAAGTCAATCACCTTCCTGTCTGTCTTTACTGGTTTCTCCCCGTAAACATCTCGCTTGCCAAACAGTTTGTAGAATGGTAGAAACAAGCTAAAATACAGTTTATGTTGTGGAGAAAATTTTATACTGATCTCACATGTAACACTCCCCGCTGGTTAGAAATGTTTTTATGTAACTATGCCGAAAAACATGGACTTGTTTCCCTCGACTAGTAATGTGAGTTCATTTGAGTTGAAAGTGTAATTCTTGCCTACTCTCCCTGAATTTACAGTAAAAGTCTGTGAAAATGTTCATTTTCTGAAATGCTATTCTCCCAAGTAAATAATACAAGGCTTTCTAAAAATGCCTACAAGTGTCTAATCGCTTTCTTACCAGCCAAAATAAAGCTGACTAAATGCATTTGCTGACACACTCTGTCACTCTGTCAAACGTAAATTCACTGAGAATGACTCAAAACACTGAGCACTGCAAAAACACTGAGAATTCAGAACGACTGCAAAACACTGAGAGACTGAGAAAGACTGAGAGCTCGACCCTGTGGTCGCTGGGTTTTGTAGAAATTCCTCCCACCACCTGGAAAATAGTTCCGTGGAAGGGATGTGGCGTAATAATCTAGTCCTCGGGAGCGCTTTCTCGTACATCCGTAGGTTATGGTTCTCAAAATTTATCTGCAAAACTTCCTAAATTTTGTCCGACTCACATGTGATATTGCGCCGCGGGAAATGATCATAGGATAATCCACACGACTGCGCGCGTCACTGGTGTTATTTTCTTCCGGTGGATGGCCTCATCCTGCCATGACAGCTCCTTCCTCTAGATCCTATTACTCCTCCGTGTGAAGTTGAATTTTAATAATTAGGCACTGATTAACCACAGATTGGTACTGATAATTCACCAAATATTATAAAGAAGTCAGGACACTGTTTTTCACTACCACATCGGGCTTCAGATCGCGAGATACTGATTGTAGATTTCCCGGTCTGGCGGCTCATTCAAATTTAGAATATTCTGATTGGCTGAGACTTTCGCGCCCTTCCAAACGTGGGTGCATCCGCTTCCTCCCAAGGGTTGGCGGTTATAGTCGTTGGCCCCCTATTGTCCTAGCAAAGTAGGTCAGGCTTCAACGCGTGCTTTTCTGGTGAGAACGGACAGCAAGTCGCCACTCCCAGGCGGTGTCATAAAATTTATTGGAAGGGATCCTAAGGATGGTTTACAATTTGGTCGTGCCAAGAGAAGAGTTTCATGGATTCTCTCGCCGTCTGACTGGCGCCAGAAAGTTCCTTTGTGACTGCTAGTTTCACAGCCTCACTGTGGTATCTCATATGTGAAATATTCAATTTAATTGTGCATTAAATTAGGCCAAATTCGCTTATGGGTGCAATATGCGTGTGTGATTCTCAGCGTGCACTTACCCTCTCGCCTTTTCTTTGCTTTCGCAGTAAACAAATACAAACCATAGCGCCACGTGTGAGTCTACCTAATTTTAAATTCCTGTTATCTACAAGGAAAATGAATGGATTAAAACATTACACCGGGCGAGTTGGCCGTGCGTGTAGAGGCGCGCGGCTGTGAGCTTGCATCCGGGAGATAGTAGGTTCGAATCCCACTATCGGCAGCCCTGAAAATGGTTTTCCGTGGTTTCCCATTTTCACACCAGGCAAATGCTGGGGCTGTACCTTAATTAAGGCCACGGCCGCTTCCTTCCCACTCCTAGGCCTTTCCTATCCCATCGTCGCCATAAGACCTATCTGTGTCGGTGCGACGTAAAGCCCCTAGCAAAAAAAAAAAAACATTACAAAGAGAAACAGGAACACACTTGGCCAGCTATCGCGACATGGAGGTTCACTTCAGTATGCTACTGCACAAATAAAACATCTCGCTCAATTACAGCCTTTCTGTTTCTTAACATTCTCCGTCATTACATTACGATAAATTTTAGGGAACCGTTTTCCACGAAACCTATACGCAGGCCAATTATCCCATACCTCATCCTATAATAAAACATTAATGAAAAATGAAAATGAAAACCTACAACCTGTTTTCCAGTCATTGACCGGGTCAGGGATGTAATGCATGAATCAGATATAGCCTGTTAGTACGATGGGGTCGCCACTCCCAAAGTGATCTATTAATGACTGATAGATGCTATGAAATGAGAATGGAGAGTGTTGCTGGAATGAAAGATGACTGAGAAAACCGGAGTATCCGGAGTAAGACCTGTCCCGCCTCCGCTTTGTCCAGCACAAATCTCACATGGAGTGACCGAGATTTAAACCACGGTATCCAGTGGTGAGAGGCCGACGCGCTGTCGTCTGAGCCATGGAGGCTCCTAATAAAACACTAATATTAATCATTAATACGTTTTCCTTTTAACTTGTAGGCTACTTTGAGAAGAGACGTATTATAAAACAGTTTTATTGCGTTAATGTTGCTCATGTTGGTTTTCAGACCTTTGGCAGGTCCTTTAATACTTTCGGATAACCACAGAGACAGTTTTTCTGGGGATATAAAAAGGCTGGTGAGAGTGAGTGTCTTGCCATTATGAAGAAAATTACCCAACCCAACTGTGACTGGCAGTAAGCAAGGGAGCCTGCCACTTTGAATGAAAACTCCCCAACTAGATTGTAACTGACAGTAGGCAAGAGAGCCTGCCATTACAATGAAGATTTCCTAACCCTGTCTTCAGGTGAGAAAAGACTTGCGGTCAACTGCCCGTCGTGCTTTTCGGTAACGGTAAGAGCAACGTAATTTAAAGCAATCGTACTCACAGCGTGTACATTACTTCTCCTATACAATGTAGAATTCCGTAGCGAAACGCGGGTACAACAGTTAGTATTTGTATAAGTTAAGCCTGTCCAGTTCCTTGGCTGAATAGTGGTTCAGAGGGCTACGGGTTGGATACCCGGTCGGGTCGGGGATTTCAACCGCGTATAGTTAATACCTGTAGGTCAGTGGCTGGGTCTAAAACGCATCCCCAATTACACACAAACAAACAAAAATAAAATACATCCCTACACATGGGGTTGGTGTCTGGAAACGCATCCGACCATGAAACTGTGCTAAATCCATACACAGTGATGACCTCAGTCAATTAAGTTTTCCCCAAAATGGAGAATAAAATAAAAATGAGTTAATTAGGCCCTATCACAGACCCAGTAGACTATCTCGTAGGCTATATATTCTGTACGATGTTGCTCCAAGTTTCGACGTGAACATATGTACAGTATGTGCCGAGGCTAGATAAATGAATCGTATGTATCGAATGTTTTTGGTCTGCAGGCACAGAGCAGTGGGCTGATTTGTATTGATATACGAAACTGAAAGCTATGTCACACTTCCGATCATACGTCAGAATAAAGCAGTGAAGCAATGTATGGTTAAGTAAGGTACTATCAAAATGTGAATGCGTTTATTACGTACTGACAGCCAATATTTTCAATCAACCAACCAATCCATCAATCAATCACATGCATTTAGGACTGACATTCAGGTGGCAGTTGACCTGTCATTTGTTTACCTAACCTTTTTCTAAATGATAAAAAAGAATGGAAACCTATCGAACATCTCCGATGGTAATTTATTCTAGTCCCTGATTTCTCTTCTATAAACGAACATTTCTCCCAATTTTTCGTATTAAATTTGACTTAATGTCCGCCTCTATGGTGTAGTGGTTAGTGTAATTAGCTGCCACCCCCGGAGGCCGGGGTTCGATTCGCGGCTGTACAACGAAATTTGAAAAGTGATACGAGGGCTGATACGAGGTCCATTCAGCCTCGCGAGGTCAACTGAGTAGAGGTGGGTTGATTCCCACTTCAGCCATCCTGGAAGTGGTTTTCCGTAGTTTCCAACTTCTCCTCCAGCCAAATGCCGGGATGGTACCTAACTTAAGGCCACGGCCTCTTCCTTTCCTCTTCCTTGTCTATCCCTTCCAACCTTCCCATCCCCCGCGAGGCCCCTGTTCAGCATAGAAGGTGAGGCCGCCTGAGCGACGTACTGGTCATCCTCCACAGTTGTATCCCCGACCCAGAGTCTGAAACTCCAGGACACTGCCCTTCAGGCGGTAGAGGTGGGATCCCTCGCTGCGTCCGAGGTAAAAACCGACCCTGGAGGCTAAACAGATAAAGAAGAAGAAGAATTTGACTTTATACTCATATTATGAATCCTATTTTTAAAAACTACTATCAGGCTTATTCTCTCTACCGACAGCTCGAAATATACCCCTTATTCGAGTCGCTTGTCTCCGTACTCCCAAGTCTTTCCAGGCCAACGTTTGCAACATTTTCTTTAACGCACTCTTTTGCCTGAAATCACTCAGAAAAGGTCGTGCTGCTTTCCTTTGGATTCTTTCAAGTTCCCGAATCAAGTAATCCTGCTAAGGGTCCTGTACATTGGAACTGTACTCTAACTGGGGAATTTCCTGCTGTCCATCTTACAATATTGAATATACACGTAATAAACCATATCACCCCAATATCTACAATACGGCAGATATAATTTTTGAACCAGATACAAGAGCCTTAACATGGGACTTAGGTAAACGTACATGAGCTAAAACATAGTGGAATTCTGAAATACTGAATTATAAGTTGTAGGTTAATTATCCTCCAGCGCTTATCTTATCCCAAGTTATGCAAGAAATGTAAACTAAAAATTCCAAAGAGGCAATCAAGCCAAGGCGGTACGACATGGTAAATAAAAATTTAAGCAACTTACGGCATGGTTTTAAAACAATTGCTGAGAAGTATGAAAACTCTTATGCACCATTAAAGATGGTAATAATAATTTCGTGTGGCTATTTTTAGCCGGGTGCAGCCCTTCTAAGGCAGACCCTCTGATGAGGTTGGTGTTATGTGTGCTGTGTGAGTTGCAAGGATGTTGGGGACAGCACAAACACCCAGCCCCGAGCCACTGGAATTAACCAAACCCGGGACCTTCTGAACCGAAGGCCAGTACGCTGACCGTTCAGCCAACGAGTCGGACATTACAGATGTAAGTAATTGGAAAGACAAACTGCATTCTAACAGAGAAATGAAGAGATTAAGAAGGAGAAGCAGCGTGAAAAGGAATAGGGTTAGGAATGGTTTTGGAAGTAAAGAGAGATTGAAGGAACTTACAAGGAAATTGAATTTAGCCAGAACCTCAGCTGAGAATAACATGATGGTAAACATAAATGGCAATCATATGAATTTTAGTTAAAAATGGAAGTGTATTTAAGTAATTTATGGCAGAAGCATGTTCCAGGAAGGATATTCCTAAGATCATTAATGATCAAGCAGAGTGTATATGTGAGACAGTTAGCAGCATTTATAGTTTAATATCCAAGTATAGGAGGTGAATATACCGGTGAAGCACTGGAATTTACTTTTGATAATAAAGATACAAAACTTAAAGCTCCCACTGTCGGCAGCCCTGAAAATGGTTTTCCGTGGTTTCCCATTTTCACACCAGGCAAATGCTGGGGCTGTACCTTAATTAAGGCCACGGCCGCTTCCTTCCCACTCCTAGGCCTTTCCTGTCCCATCGTCGCCATAAGACCTATCTGTGTCGGTGCGACGTAAAGCAAAAAAAAAAAAAAAAACTTAAAGCTAGAAGGAAAGGTGGGTTGAAAAGATATTACAAGTTGCTTTTCATCGCACCAACACAGATCAATTTTATGGCGAAGATGGGATAGGAGCGGGAATGAACCGGCCATGGCCTTGATTTAGGTAATCCCCAGTATCTGCGTCGAGTGAAAATGGGATATCACAGAAAACCATCTTCAGGGCTGCCGACGGTGAAAATCGAACCCACCATATTCCGAATGCAAGTTCAGAGCTTTGTGACCCTAATCACACGGCCAAATCAGTAAAGAGGTCACAAGGGCCTATTTAAAACAAAGGAAGTAAAATACTTCTTGAAAACCTTTACATTTTTCAGCTTATTCTACAAAAATTGATGCGCTCGTCTTATTTTCCTGATACCTGCTGGTTAAAAAGAGGCTCATACATACATGCATTATCATTATAGACTGTTATGCCTTTCATCGTTCAGTCTGCAAGCCTCTGTGAATTTACTAAACGCGCAACAATCCTCGATTTGCAACTAGTGTTGTGGCCTCAGCCTCACAAATATCTAATTTATTATTATTATTATTATTATTATTATTATTATTATTATTATTATTATTATTATTATTATTATTATTATTATATAATTGAAATGTATTTTTAACGCCTGAATGAGTTGATTTATTTGTAGTCTATCGTTCTTGACTTTACTGGCTTATACATATTTGTTGAGATTATCTTTTATTCCATAACATGAAACTGGAAACTCTTTGTTTAGCTTGGAGCGGAAATAAGGGATAACTGCTGAATTTATTCAGAGATTTGGCGTTATGATGTAACAAAGAATTATTATTCAGATTGTATCCTTTTTCAGCGTTTCATTTAAAATACGACAAATACTGGAGATTTCTTATCTATGCATTACGTCCAACTGTAACGCAAGGCAAATCCTGAGAACCAAGATTCAGGTGAGATTGTTTAACTAGCACACACGTACGTTTTGTGGAACGATAAGGGAGACATTCGCCACTCTTGGAAGTAATCTTACACAAAGCCAAGCAGTACAATAGTTAACATTGCATATAATAGTAATTCTCTTAATCCTTCCACAACTTTGCTTACCCTCAGAAAATATATATTTTCAACTCTAATTTAAATTAATAACCTTATTGGTGTTGCTTTCCAGCAACACTCTCCAAAATCATTTCATTTCATCTGTCAGCCATTAATCATTCCCCCAGAGGAGTGCGACAGGCTTCGGCAGCCGGCACAACTCCCATCCTCGCCACTACATGGGGGCTTCATTCATTCCATTCCTGGCCCGGTCAAATGACTGGAAACAGGCTGTGGATTTTTATTGTTGTCGCTAATGACGATAATTTATGTTATGGATAGGTGACTGACATTTGATTGGTTTGACAAGTAGGCTTGTTTCTATTGGAAGTGCATATTGTGATGTACGATCGTAGCGAGAAAATATATCTAATTCAATCGAAATCTATTTCAATTTTTCTCTTTCTAAACATTTCTTATCGTTGAAAATAAACATACATCCATTGATATTTTACTGCGGAATGTGTGAACTACTGTTGTCCAAGCATTTCGACAACAGATCTTTTCCTCATATTGAACACGGGTCATTTAAGGTCATTTAAGGAAATGGAACCGGTATTCCAAAAACGTAACTCTATGGGATTAAAATTAAATGAACAATCTCATCATACAAGTTTTACCACAAATTAACATCATATTAATGGCAGACAACAGTTACAACATTGAAGTTATTGTCAAGACCAAGTCCGACTCGTTGGCTGAATAGTCAGCGTACTGGCCTTCGGTTCAGAGGGTCCGGGGGTCGATTCCCGGCTGGGTCGGTGATTTTAATCGCTTATGATTAATTCTTCTGACTCGGGGATTGGGTGTATGTGTCCGTTCCAACACTCTCCTCATCATATTCAAACAACATACCACACTACCAACCACCACAGAAACACGCAATAGTGATTGCATCCTTTCATATATGGTTGGCGTCAGGAAGGGCATCCGGCCGTAAAACAGGACCAAATCCACATGTGCTACGCAGTGAGCACCCACGCCCCACAGGTGTGGGAAAAAGCGGTAGGAAAAGAAGAAGAAAATAAGATTGTCAAGACCAAGTCTCTTTAAGTTACTGATTATTGAGAAGATGTTATTTACGCTACTGATCGCTGGACATACATTTCTTGTACGGTTTGTGTGAGTAGCGACAGAAAATTGACGATCTGCAGCAAGTACTGCCCTATGAATAAGGTCTTGCAGATACGTACTCCTACTGTCGAACCGTGCATATCACTTACAGTACATACTACTCACGTAGCCTATCTGTCAAAGGAATTTTGTACCCGGGGTGGGGGTGGGGGGATAATGGTCAACATTCGACATTTATTTATCTCCAGGATTAATACGCCTCATTAAGGGCTGCCTATGGTTAGTTTTCGTATAACTGTGACAATCAAGGCCGAGTGCGGGACGCCGGCAATAATGCCACCGAGAAACAATAATTGCGGTGCAGTTGCCACAATGTCAAGGGGCCAACAGCGAGCCAAACAAAAGCGCCTATGTATTGTTGGCTCGTGATGAGGAAGCCCCTAGAAGAAGTTGGACCGTGTGCCCACAATGATCTGACAATCACAACAATCTGACAAAAGCAGACTTTCCTCATCTACGAAATATCTTATCCCGTTGTCCGTGGAACTTGCTCGAATCCTGCCCATCTCTTGATGCCGCAGTGGACTTGTTTTATGACTTACTGCACAGCGCTCTTCAGGACGCCGTACCTTCCCGCATAATGAAGACCAGGCGTCTTCCCTCTTGGTATGATGCCGAACTTACAGACAAAATGCGGGCAAAGGAAAGAGCAAGGAAACGAGCTGCAAAGTCTTCACTTCCTTCAGATTACATCAAATTCGCGGCGCTAAGAAAGGAATACAAACAAATGCAGCGGAGAAAGTACAGGGATTATGTCGGGTCTGTTGAGGAAGATATTATCAGACACCCACAAAGATTTTGGAAATTTATTAATTGCAAATCAAAATCTAGGCGGCTACCATCTATGATGATTAATGAAGACAAGGAAATTAGCTCATTGAAAGCAATTCTGGATAATTTTGCTGACACTTTCAAAACATTCCATCCACCCAGTGTTCCCTGTAATTCTCACACCGAACAATTAGTGGAAATTAATTTATCATCAGTAGTAACTTCGGCATCGGAAGTCTGCAACATCTTGAAGTCGATGGATACGAAGAAGTCTTGTGGTCCAGATCAAATTCCAGGAATTGTGTTACGTGAGTGTGCTGAGGAGCTGGCAACCCCACTAGCTACGATAATCAACTGGTCTCTTCGTACAGGCAATTTCACGTCGGAATGGAAGAAAGGCTATGTTATTCCAGTGTTTAAGAAAGGTGACAGATCTTTATTTGTCAATTACAGACCAGTAGTTCTTCTTTCACTCATATCCAAAGTAGCGGAAAGAGTCGTATACAAAGCCGTGTACAGTGCAGTCAGTGGTTTAATTAATATTAACCAGCATGGGTTTGTCCAGAAACGCTCAACTACCACCAATCTTGCTGTGTACTCCCACTTCATATCTAGCGCTCTGGACAATTGCAAGCAGGTTGATGCCGTGTACACGGACTTTTCCAAGGCTTTCGACTCAGTGCAGCATAATGCATTTCTGACTAAGTTGTCAGCATATGGCATTCATGGAAGCTTGCATGAATGGTTTAAATGTTATCTTAACGAAAGAAGGTATTCAGTAAAATACGAGGATATCATTTCTCGCCCTTATCAGCCTATGTCTGGGGTCCCACAAGGTTCACTACTGGGACCTTTATGTTTCCTTCTATTTATTAATGATCTGCCATCACGAATCCATTCGAGCAACTACCTGCTCTATGCTGATGACCTTAAAATCTACAGGGTAATTGAAAAGATGAGTGATTGCGAATTGTTACAGTCTGATATAAATAATATTAGTGATTGGTGCAAAAACTGGCATTTAACCCTAAATATTTCAAAGTGCAGTGCGATATCCTTCACGAGAAAAATGCAAGTTAATGTATTCAATTATAATGTAGGGAATCAAGAAGTGAAGCGTGTTAATAAAATTAACGATCTTGGTATTATTTTTAGTAATCAAAATGGTCTGTCTTTCAATGAGCATGTGTTAGATATCGTTAACAAGGCATTTAAAACGTTAGGCTTCCTCAAAAGAAATTGCAAGAGTTTTAAGTGTGTTGTCCCATTGAAAACCCTGCATTTTTCGCTTATACGATCTAGTCTAGAGTACTGCTCTGAAGTGTGGATCCACTCACAGCAATACTTAGTTAATGCCTTAGAGCGAGTACAGATCAGATTCTCAAAATGGATTAGTAAAAAGTGTTTGGGTATCAAGCTGTCATCGACAGATTATGATTTGTTTTGTACAAATATGTGTACTGAGTCGCTTAGGACTAGGCGCAGGTATGTCAACGCACGTCTCATACACAAATGTATCGGTAATTTCCTTGACTGTCCCAATTAACTCCAGTTGCTACCAATTCATGTTCCTTCCCGCAATACCCGAGAGGCTGCCACCTTTCACTTACCCAGGTGCAGAACTGAATCACACAGGAACTCTTGGTTTATGCAGGCCCTAAGAACCCTGAACGAAATTAGCGGGATAGTGGATATATTTCACTCGTCAGCTAGTGAAATTCGCAGACATCTTATGGACATTTCATAGACAGAGTGTTCCTTGTATCTTGTTCTGCCCATTTAGTAACTGAAAGTTATACTTCCTTCCTTCGGTCATTTCAAAACATGTCTTTATTCCTTCCTAATGTGTTTTGTAAATATGTATATATTATATATTGCTTATTTATAATTAGTGGTAGTAGTAAGTTCTGTTAATATTGTTATTATTTGAATGTATTATATCATCTGTAATTGGAGAATCAATAACTCTGTTGATAAATAAGCAAATCAAATCAAATCACGAGTGAAGGTAAACTGACTGTCACGAGTCCGTGGCGAGTGAGTAGTCCACATCAGTCAACTACGCGTAGTTCATCCAGCTTGGCTAGTTGTGAACTGTTCTAGAACGAACTGCGCTGTTAGAATATCTGAAGTGCAACGCACCAGTGAGCTGTATGATCATCCGAGTGTGTGCGTGTGTATGTATGAGAGAGGGAGAATAGAGAGGAACTGTGTGGAACGGAAAACTCAAACGTGAACGACGAACTGGGCAGAACTGACAGTCATAAACGTGATGGGTAGTTTGTTGCTCCCCGCAATCGCAGAAGTCTGGCTGATCTTTCAAATAACCCCATTTTTTTAGGTTATCCTTAGATTTAACTACTCCACTCCTCAAACGATTTAGTGCCTTCCAGGCTGTCTATTCCAAATGATGACCAGGGGGTGGAGATTCAGAAGCCATCACGGAGTCAGAGAGATACTTCATTTTTGCTCGCCACATATCGCAACGTGCTATTCTTGTTGGTTTAGACAGAGCCTTGGAGACATTGAGGAAACTTTTCCTGGACTTCAGTCTTGTGGGCTGAGCTGAACCAGACAGGACATACATACTCAGCCGCAGAGAAACTTAGAGCAAGAGCTGAGGTTCCTAATACAGTTGGATGGGCTCCCCATTTGCTTGAGCCAAGTTTCCGGAGGATGTTATTTCGGGCTGAGACTTTCTGTTCAGAGTTAACACAGTGTTCCTTGTATGTTAAGATCCGATTTAAGGTGACACCCAGGTACCTTGGTGTAAAATACTCCAGTTGCTTACCCTCCCACGTCACGCATAGCTGCCTTGTAGCTTCTCGATTTCGAAGGTAAAATGCTCACACCTGCGTTTCAGCCGGGTTTTGTAGTAGCCGGTTCTTCTGATAGTACACTGAAAGTTCTTTAAGTGCACTTGAGTAGCTTGAAAGTCGTCGCATTGGGCCGCTAAAGCCAGGCCATCGGCATAAATGAAGCTTCTTGTATAGGAAGGCCTTGGCTGATCATTCGTGTAGATGTTAAAGAGGATTGGCGAGAGGACACCGCCCTGGGGAAGTCCATTCCGTTGATCCCACCACCTACTGTACTTTCCTTGAAATTCAACAAAGAACTGGCGATTATGCAGAAGAGTTTCAACAACCTTCATGAAACCATAGTCTCTGGTGAAGTTATAGAGCTTGGTGAGCAAAGTTCTATGATACACTGTGTCGTACGCTGCTGTAAGGTCCACGAATACCACTCCTGTGATTTTACGTCTTTCAAACCCATCCTCTATGTGCTCAGTTAAATTCAGCACCTGTAATGTGCAGTTCCTTCCGGATCTAAAGCCCACCTGTTCTGGAATAAGATGTTGATCTACTATAGATGTGAGGAATTCAAGTAGGATCCTCTCGGATATCTTATATAGGTGACAAAGTAATTATATTTGCCTGTAGCTCATAGGATCTAATGGATCCTTACCTGGTGTCAAACGAGCTAACACTCGAAACTTCCTCCAGGCCTTAGGTATCTCTTTACTCTGCAGGCAAATGTTTAGAAAATCAACAACTCACTTCCTTGCTCTGGAACGAAAATGTTATTTTTGTTCCAATCTCCTACCATCCAGACCTGTAGCTTTGCCATTTTTGGATTCCTTTATGGCTTTTTCTAGGGTGGTATTATTAGTGAGGTCACTAGACTCCTTGCCTACCTGGCGTTCTATTTGAGATCTATCAATATAACCCACTATTTTTCCATTGAGCAAAATGGCGTCTGGGGACAAATTGACGTGTACAGGGGCTTTTATGAAGTCATTATTAAGCCTCTTTAAGAGTCTCTAGGCTTTCTGACTACTTTTGGTCATGTCCAGCTCTTCAAGGGTAGATATCCAACGACGTCGCTTATCTTCCGCAAACATTGTTGTCAGCGCTAGACCATTCTGGACAGTCTGTTCGCCAAAGGGATTCTTCTGGAATAGATCAATGTATTCAGCCAGCAGAGCTGAGGAATGTTTATTGGGACCAGGAACATAATTCGTTCGACAACCTCTGGGCATTGCCTGTCTGTAGCTTTTGTTCACCGCATCTTCAAACAAGTCGTAGTCAGTCATAGAAATATCAATGTCAGATACAGCATCATCCAGATATGCAGTGAAATTGTTCCAGTCCGCTTTCTTCAAATTATATCGCCTGCGGAAAGGTACGCTCATAGGACGTACCGCAGCAAACACCTGACACATGATGGGTCCGTGCAGTGTGTGGTATAGG
Source organism: Anabrus simplex (assembly GCF_040414725.1). NCBI lineage: Eukaryota > Metazoa > Arthropoda > Insecta > Orthoptera > Tettigoniidae > Anabrus > Anabrus simplex. Next base: position 1,535,912,032 of record NC_090265.1, on the reverse strand, counting down.
GATGCCGATGTTTTTTATACACTGCTGAGCAGTTCCCTCGCTAACAAAGATAAGGTCAGGGTTATAACATCGTTGCCAACGTCCACTGTTAAAAAAAAGGAGGAACAGTAGCATCTGGTGGGTCTCAGCCCATTCCAGCACTGCCTCTCCAACTTCATTCTCATGTTCATAACCCTAGAGTTGCTTTGGCTGTTAAAGTCACCAGTTACAAAGTGAACTGCTTTAGTGTCGAAATTCCTTGGTTTCTGGAAATGGAACACAGAATTTGGTGGTTTATCTTCTTAATATGTTTCCCTCCAGGGTTGGTTTTTCCCTCAGACTCAGCGAGGGATCCCACCTCTACCGCCTCAAGGACAGTGTCCTGGAGCATCAGACTTTAGGTCGGGGATAGAATTGGGGAGAATGACCAGTACCTCGCCCAGGCAGCCTCACCTGCTATGCTGAACAGGGGCCTTGTGGGGGGATGGGAAGATTGGAAGGGATAGACAAGGTAGAGGGAAGGAAGCGTCCGTGGCCTTAACTTAGGTACCATCCCTGTATTTGCCTGGAGGAGAAGTGGGAAACCACAGAAAACCACTTCCAGGATGGCTGAGGTGGGAATCGAATCCACCTCTACTCATTTGGCCTCCCGAGGCTGAGTGGACCCCGTTTCAGCCCTCGTACCACTTTTCAAATTTCGTGCAGAGCCGGGAATCGAACCCGGGCCTCCGGGGGTGGCAGCTAATCACACTAACCACTACACCACAGAGGCGGACTTGGTGGTTTATGTATAGAAAAAATATTGCAATGATTTAACTCAACTGTGAGGAGTTCTACATCAGCACAGTAAGATATGTCAGTGGATAGGGCAGCTATATCAGGTTCGACAAATATTGCACTTCCATACTGTTGACATGGTCTCTCTACCACTAAGCGCATGCCAGAAATTCTTGGCCTGCTCTGATTACTGTTTCGATGGATTACTTGTACACAAAGGAGATCACAGCCATGTTTCCTACATAAATTCTACAACAGTTCTTCTTTTACAAGCAACATTCCTTTAATGGTCTACCGTTGGAACTGTAGTGATACGCTCGTTCGTCACCAGGTGGCTTGCTGTGCGCTGGCACAGCGCTCCAAGCGGGAGCTGATGACAACATTAAGCTCCAATTAAGATCTTCATCACAGCGTGTGTGCGTGAGGAGTAACAGAGAGGGCAGCGGACGGATCAGGGACGAAAATGGTAGAAGAAATAAATAGAAACTAGTAAAGTAAAATGAAACGAAAGGCACCAGGATAGAACAGAACAGAGCTGAAGAATTAAAATAAAGTATGTAGAGAAAACCGGAGGATGATGAGAGACGGTATTAGGGATGGGGAGGGGGGGGGGCTCATAACCGATGTACACACGTTATAGAAGTATGACATTAACACATAACACATAGCTTGGAATGAACCAACTGATGATGACGAACGCACGAATTGCACGAAACTATCTATCTATCTATCTATCTATCTATCTATCTATCTATCTATCTATCTATCTATCTATCTATCTATCTATCTATCTATCTATCTATCTATCTATCTATCTATCTATCTATCTATCTATCAATCAATCAATTAATCAATCATTACTGATCTGCAGTTAGGACAGTCGCCGAGGTGGCAGATTCCCTACCTGCTGTTTTCCTAGCCTTTTCTTAAATTATTTCAATGACATTAGAAATTTATTGAACATCTCCATTGGTAAGTTATTCCAATCCCTAACTCCCCTTCCTATAAATGAATATTTGCCCCAATTTGTCCCCTTGTATGCCAACTTTATCTTCATACTGTGATCTTTCCTACTTTTAAAGAGACACTCAAACATATTCATCTACTAATGTCATTCCATGCCATTTCTCCGCTGACAGCTCGGAACATACCACTCAGTCGAGCAGCTCGTCTCCTTTCTCCCAGTTCTTCCCAGTCCAACTTATGCAACATACTTGTAACGCTACTCTTTTGTCGGAAATCACCCAGAACAAATCGAGCTGCATTTCTTTGGATTTTTTCCAGTTCTTGAATCAAGTAATCCTGGTGAGGGTCCCAAACACTGGAACCATACTCTCATACTCTAGTTGGGGTCTTACCAGAGACTTATAAGCCCTCTCCTTTACATCCTTGCTACAACCCCTAAACACCCTCATAACCATGTGCAGAGATCTGTATCCTTTATTTACAATTCCATTTATATTATTACCCCAATGAAGATCTTTCCTTATAGTAACACCCCGATAGTTACAATGATCCCCAAAAGATTCACCCCATTAACGCAGTAATGAAAACCCTGAGGACTTTTCCTGTTTGTGAAACTCACAACCTGACTTTTAACCCCTTTTATCATCATATCATTGCCTACTGTCCATCTCACAACATTATCGAGCCCATTTTGCAGTTGCTCAGAAATAACAAAACAAAAGAAAACAACTCGACAGCTGCAGTCGCTTAAGTGCGGCCAGTATCCAGTAACCGGGAGATAGTGGGTTCGAGCCCTGTGTCGGTGCGACGTAAAGCGAATAGCAGTTGCTCACAATCTTGTAATTTATTTATTACTCTATAGAGAATAACATCCGCAAAAAGCCTTACCTCTGATTCCACTCCTTTAGTCAAATCATTTATGCATATAATAAAACATAAAGGTCCAATAATACTGTCTTGAGGACTTCCCCTCTTAATTATTACAGGGTCAGATAAAGCTTCGCGTACTCTAATTCTCTGAGATCTGTTTCCTAGAAATATAGCAACCCATTCAGTCACTCTTTCGTCTAGTCCAATTGCACTCATTTTTGCCAGTAGTCTCCCATGATCCACCCTATCAAATGCTTTAGACAAGTCAATCGCAATACAGTCCATTTGACCTCCAGAATCCAAAATATCTGCTCTAACTTGCTGGAATCCTAAAAGTTGAGCTTCAGAGGAATAACCTTTCCTAAAACCGAATTGCCTTCTATCGAACCAGCTATTAATCTTGCAAACATGTCTAATGTAATCAGAAAGAATGCCTTCCCAAAGCTTACATGCAACGCATGTCGAACTTACTGGCCTGTAATTTTCAGCTTTATGTCTATCACCCCTTCCTTTATACACAGGGGCTACTATAGCAACTCTCCTTTCAAATAAATACTTCAGATACGGTACTATATCCCAACCCATTGTCTTTAGTATATCCGCAGAAATCTTATCAATTCCAGTCGCTTTTATAGTTTCAACTTTTGTATCTTATTGTAAATATCATTGTTATCATACGTAAATTTTAATACTTATTTAGCATTAGTCACCTCCTCTATCTGGACATTTTCCTTGTAACCAACAATCTTTACATACTGCTGACTGAATACTTCTGCCTTTTGAAGATCCTCACATACACAGTCTCCTTGTTCATTAATTATTCCTAGAATGTCCTTCTTCGAACCTGTTCCTGCCTCAAAGTAACTATACAGACCCTTCCATTTTTCACTAAAATTTGTATGACTGCCAGTTATGCTTGCCATCATGTTATCCATAGCTGCCTTCTTTGCTAGATTCAATTTCCTGATAAGTTCTTTCAATTTCTCCTTACTTCCACAGCCATTTCTAACTCTATTTCTTTCCAATATGCACCTCCTTCTTAGTCTCTTTATTTCTCTATTATAATAAGGTGGGTCTTTATCATTCCTTACCACCTTTAAAAGTACAAATCTGTTTTCATATTCCTCAACAATTTCTTTAAACCCATCCCAGAGTCTGTTTACATTCTTATTTACCGTTTTTCTCCGATCATAATTACTTTTTTTAAATTGCCTCATGCCTGCTTTATCAGCCATATGGTTCTGCCTAATAATCCGACTTTTAAAACACTCCTTTCTATCAAATTTATTTTAACTACGACAAAAACAGCTTCGTGATCACTAATACCATCTATTATTTCGGTTACCCTATAGAGCTCATCTGGGTCTATCAGCACCACCTCCAGGATATGTTTCCCTCTAGTTGGTTCCGTCCTTCTCATTTTAGCTCATTTGCCATTTGTTGGTCATGCTTTCTGTCGTTTGGATTTCCTTCCCCATTGACATTTGGTAAATAAAGATCTCCCGATACAATCACATTCCTTTCCATGTCGTTTCCCACATAGCTGATCTTATCAAATAATTCTGAATCCGTGTCAGCGCTGCCCTTTCCCGGTTTGTACACTCCACAGACATCAATTTGCCTATTATCTTTGGAAATGAGCCTTACACCTAGAATTTCATATTTCTCATCTTTAACTTTTTCGTAGCTTACAAATTCTTCTTTCACCAGAATGAATACTCCCCCTCCCACTTTTCCTATCCTATCTCCACGATACACACTCCAGTTCCGTGAGAAAATTTCTGCATCCATTGTATCATTTCTCAGCCATGATTCAAATTCTATTACAATATCTGGTAAATATATATTAAATTAATTCTATTCCTCTCTTTACAATATTTCTACAGTTCAACACTAACATTTTTATGTCATCCCTACTTGACTTCCAGATCTCTGTACTAGAGATGGGAATAACGGACATTTTTAAATCACAGTTATAACTGTGATTGCTACTTTTCAGTATCTGTTATTTTTACCTGTGATTTGATAACAGTTAGTAACAACAGGTTACCTTCAACATAATTTTTGTAATGTATTTAGGCCACTCCCATAATATCATTTGAAGATATTATGATATATTTTATTTATTCACATGGATCGAATAAAAATGATAGCAATGGAATGGAAATTAATGTCTTACTGCACGAGAACATTTTAGGCATCCAATAATAATAATAACAACAATAATATATGAGAATATCGTCATAAATCAAACATTGCTGATAGTGTTTACTTATAGGTACCGGTAATAAACATAAAACCTGCCCACTGCCTTTAGATATTTCTCTTGCAATCTCCTCGTATGCTGACGTGCTTTTAATTCTATTGTGGTAATCTATGGAGCCCACTGGATATATAGCAGCCAGGGATGTGCCTCCTACTTAGCAGTTAATACGCAGTTACGCACATAACATTCTCCGGCTATGAAGACGAAGCCATTTTTGTTGTTTATATTCCCAGCATGCTTAGCGGCGTAGAGCGCACCGCTAATACTCATATTTCATTTGTCAATTCTGTCAAAGACTTAGCAATTCTTTAACCGATTATAACATGTTCTGATTCAGTTTCAAGACTTTTGAAGACTTCTAAAGTACTGCAAACGGTCTGACAAGTAAACTAGAGAAATATTGGAAGTTCTCATGAAGTATCCTTAACAAATAAACTTTAAGGTTATGAAAAAATAAAATCATTGAAACTTGTTTAATCACAAGCACGCGGCTTCTCAGAACAAATAAAAAATCGTGAATTTATTTTAAAAACTACAACTAGAGGTCTAATTACGCTTGTCTCCTTAATCTACAGTTAAATGTACTAAATCAACATCCAAACATAAAATAAAATAAGCCCACACGTCAACAAGCTTAAGCCTACTTATGTAACTAACACAGTACACTAAATTACAGTTAGAATTTGGGATGTCACCAAATTAGGCCTGCTTGTTAAGTGATGCATTCGCATTCAGAAACAAAAGCATGCTAGTTTTCTTGTCACTTAACCTGGTGCGACGTTCGTTCAGCACATTACCAGCTTTGGAAAATACCCTTTCGCATGGCACGGACGAAGCCAAAGCACACAGATACTCTCTAGCAACCAAACTAAGGTGTGGATAGTTGTACACTCTCTCTCGCCACCATTGCAAAGGGTCCATTTGCCGTGGTAGAATGTCATCTTCTAAATATCTCTGTACTTCAATTATAGCTGTAGACTTTCCAGTACCGCAGGGTTGAGCTTTAGCCACAGACTTGTCGAATGAATCCCATAAAGAAAGTTCATCTGGATCATCATGAGAAACAGCTTGAGTAGTCTGATTTTCAGTTGGAGTATTCTGATTAAGTTTTTCAGCAATCATTTCAATCACATGTTTTTTTGCATTTTCAGCAGCAGTGGCATTTTTGAATGGCAGAGTCTTAAAACGTGGATCAAGGAATGTGCAGATAGATATTGTTTTGCTACTCTCAACTGATCCCAGCCTTGTTAACAAACCACTTTCAATCTTCAAGACCACAGCTTTTACTTTTTCGCTCAAGTTACTGCTAAGTGATTTTCGGCACATATCACTTAAGCAGTTAACCAACACAATGACGACTGATGCAGTGGCATAGTTTTCCCCACTAATAAACCTTGTAGCACTTTCAAATGGTTTTAGAACGCGACACATTTCTTTCATTGTTGCCCACTCATCTGCAGTGATCACTGGTAAATCTGTGTCAAGTAATGCAACTGTGCTACGTATGGCATCTTCAAGTTCAACAAATCTGTCAAACATAAAATAAACAGAGTTCCAACGTGTCGCCACTTGCTGCAATAACTTTTTCGGCTGTCCTGGGCCATTCTTGGTCTGGTAACTGCACAGCTTCTCGTTGGCAATAGTGCTTCTCTTGAAGTGCGCAACTATGCTTTTTACCTTCTCGACGACTGGCATCACTAAATTCAAGGCATCCATTAAAATCAAATTCAGTGTGTGTGCGAAACATCCGAAATGTTTCCACCTAAGTTCGTTCACTATAGCACTTTTAATATTGGCTGCATTGTCCGAAACAGCTAGCAAAATAGCACTTTCCAGACCCCATGAACTGACACATTCTTTTATTTTATTAGCAAGGTTGACATTAGTGTGACTACCCTCAATTAAAGTACAGTCAAGCAATACTGACACCAGTTCGAAGTTTTCATTTACGAAGTGGACGGTTATGGCTAAGAAGCTCTGATTATTTAGTGACGTCCAACAGTCTGTAGTCAAACACAGTTTTGTAACAGACTTCAAAATACTTCTGACATTTGTCACACACTCTTCATATAGTGCAGGAATCAATGTTTTCGAAATGGTTTTGCGGCTTGGTGGCTGATAATTTGAATTCAGTGCATGAGAATATGCTAGAAAACCTTCGTCTTCGACCACACTGAATGGTTGTAAGTCACAAACAAACAATTTCAGTAATGAATTATCAATATGATTTTTTTCTTTAGCGGTTAACTTCTTCGGAACAAATTTTGATACAGATTCCTGACGTAATGTTGTTCTGGGTGCTATGGGTCTGGGAACACTAGATAATGCGCAAGGTATCTCAGTTAAATGTTCTCCTGCAGACGAAGAGCAAGTAGGAATTTCATCAGGTGGAGTATCTGAACTTCTCCCTATTGAAGAAATAGGGGCAAGAGATGTTTGTTGCGAGTCATAGCTGTCTTCTTTACGGTGGGACACCTACAATAAACACACATACTAGGGATGTAACATTTTCAATACAAATGACTCATCTGTACATTTAAAAAAATAATAACACCATTGATTAATGAACATATAGCTAAAAATTAAATTTACTTGATTCAGACTTACTGAGGGCGCCGCCACGGTTGGGTGTTTACTGGTTATGTGCTTTTTCAGATTCGATGTTGAAGTTTTGTACGAAAATTTATTCTTACACATTCTACACCGAGCGAAGTTATCGTCAATGATATTATAGAACGTCCATATATCACTTGTTTTCCTCCTTTTCGTTGAAAGCTCCATTTTAATACCTCAATATTACCCACAACACTAACTAATAATAACTCGGCAAATTAAAAAGTAACGGTTCATCAGCTGTAAAAACATAGGAACAAAAGTGTAGGTATTTTTTGTGAGTGCTCTCTATCGGATATTGGTGGCGATTCGATGTGACAGGCAAACATCTGGGTAGCAGGTATAAGGACTCCTCTCCTATTGGCTTCACGGTAACAATCACAGCTAAGCGGGCAGGTCGATTGCAAAGTTACTCTTATGCACGGCACTGGGACTCCATAAGGTGACAGACGGGCCTCTGTGTAGCAGATATAAGAACTTCTCTCCTATTGGCTGCACGGTAGCAATCACAGCTAAGCGGGAAGGTCGACTGCAAAGTTACTCTTGGGCACAGCACTGTGACTCCATAAGGTGACAGACGGGCCTCTGTGTAGCAGATATAAGAACTCCTCTCCTATTGGCTGCACGGTAGCAATCACAGCTAAGCGGGAAGGTCGACTGCAAAGTTACTCTTGGGCACAGCACTGTGACTCCATAAGGTGACAGACGGGCCTCTGTGTAGCAGATATAAGAACTCCTCTCCTATTGGCTGCACGGTAGCAATCACAGCTAAGCGGGAAGGTCGACTGCAAAGTTACTCTTGGGCACAGCACTGTGACTCCATAAGGTGACAGACGGGCCTCTGTGTAGCAGATATAAGAACTCCTCTCCTATTGGCTGCACGGTAGCAATCACAGCTAAGCGGGAAGGTCGACTGCAAAGTTACTCTTGGGCACAGCACTGTGACTCCATAAGGTGACAGACGGGCCTCTGTGTAGCAGATATAAGAACTCCTCTCCTATTGGCTGCACGGTAGCAATCACAGCTAAGCGGGAAGGTCGACTGCAAAGTTACTCTTGGGCACAGCACTGTGACTCCATAAGGTGACAGACGGACCTCTGTGTAGCAGATATAAGAACTCCTCTCCTATTGGCTGCACGGTAGCAATCACAGCTAAACCAGAACATCGACTGCAATTGGTCGGCCGGTAGCAGTCGTAGGCTCTCAGCTACATGGCAGTGGCACTTTATCACGAGCGCTAGTAGCAGCGTCACACAATAATAGTTTTTAATGTTGCCACTCGAGTTTGTTGCTACGAGAATGTCTGCCTAATTCGGCACGTTTTTAATACAAATATGATTTAAATCAGTTTAATGCATGTTCTACAGGAACTGCAGTTATTCGTCGAACAAGACGAAAAAATTGTAAATCACAGATATTTTGCTCCATCAATCACATATTGTGATTGCTACTCTTTGGTATCTGTGAGTAAATAACAGTTCGTGATTGTGATGCACATCTCTACTCTGTACCCTCATCACCGCTCCCTAGACAACCCCGTTTCCCTTAATGAACCTCCCTATTTTACCCTTCTAAACAAATTTCCTAACTTATACGTAACACTGCTGTTTAAGTTAAATCCATCTGAGCGGAGATCCCTATCTCTTACCCACTCATTAGTATCTAGAAATTTCACTCCCAGTTTCCCACATACCCACTCCATAGTCTCATTTAAATTCCCAATCACCCTCCAGTCAGTATCCCTCCTACACAGTATTCCACTGATAACAATCTCCGCTTTCTTAAACTTCACCCGTGCTGCATCCCCAACTATGTTGGTACTTATATTAGCTTGCCTTACGTTGTTGGTACCAGCGTGAAACACTACCACCTTCTCCTTCCCCTCCTCCTTTTCTTCTACTTTTCTCAGCATCTGCCTCAACCTAATTCCTGGATAACACTCTACCCTGGTTCCCTTTCCTCCACACACTTTCCCCACGTATCTACCGATGGAATCCCCCATGACCAGTGCCTCAACCCTACCCACCTCCTTTGATCCCCTCCCCTCGTGGTCTGCCCTATCTTTCCTGATAGCTGCAGAAGCTACTTCCTCCTCCCTTTTCTCCTTCCCATGACCCTGTTCCACCTGTCTTTTCTTATCCTCTACTCTACATTTCCCTTCCTACATTTTCCCTTCCTCCTACTTCCACACATCTCAGCAACAGTTCCCTGTTCCTCATCTTCCCCCTGTTGCTCTACCTTGAGTGGTTCGTACCGATTTCTCACAGACACCTGTCCTGAATTCTGATCCTGAATAGAGCTTTTAGCCTGCAATATCCTTCCCCTTAGAACATTAGACCACCTGTCTTCTACAGTTCCCCCTTACCTTCCAACTAAATAACAATATAGAAAGGACAGGGAAAACATTACCTACGTACATCCTTAATGGCTGGCAACCACGTATTACTTAATTGATAGCCAGTGTCCCTGTAGAAATTGTTAGGATTTTTACGCATTTCCATGGCTTGCCGTATAATCCTAGACCTGTAATGTTTGATGTGGTTAAGAGCTCGAACATCTTTGAGCACGACATCAAGACCCGACTATAGGGTGTGCTCAGCTATTGCTGACTTGTCTGGCTGGTTAAGACGGATAATTCTTTGGTGTTCCTTGATGCGAGTGCCAATGGACCGTCACATTTGGCCAATGTATACTTTGCCGCAAGTACAGAAAATTTTGTGCACCCCAGCTTGCGATGTATCTTACAATTCGCTATATGGTACTGGGAATGTAAGGCAGGTAGGCACCTTGTTTTCTTTACACGGCGTAAGCCCAAAAGCCCATATCTTGTCGCCATAAGATTAGCACAGAAAAATTAGATTAACGTGCCTCTCCCTCTTCTAACGTCCTTGAATTTCCAGATGGTTGATGAGCAACATGTTACACCATATGTTGGTGAGGCTAGCGAATGGCGGGAGCAATGAAGCACCACGCGGAGACGAACAGACTTCCTCTCTCAGATGTGCAGCGTAGAATCCCGGACACGGGGGCAAGTGACATAGGAGAATTACAATCTGCTGCCAAAGCCGAACCCACCAACGAGGGAGAGGATGGCGCAAGAAACATATTATCGAAATAAGCTTTACGTCAACCAAGTGTCGTATCATATTAGGGAAAGGCCTGGAAAACAATGCATAGTTAATGGTACGGAGAACATGCAGAAACAAAGCCGGAAGGAATGTTAATGTAATTACAATTAGATTACAGGTTGGAGTTGGCAAAAGGTAAGATTGCATAAGATTAATATTACATAATTCATTCTGATGCTCATGTCAATCCACTCAGCCTTCGAAGATATGAATTTAGGCATACTGTAAGTGACAAGTGAATATGGAAACTGAGAGTCATATCTTACACGGAATGAATCCCTCCTCTACTGTATGACAAAAAGCATGGAGATGATAACAAAGCCAAGACATACAACCCAGTTCACTACCGTCTTTGCACTACAACTGTTATAATGAATGTAGCTCGTGTGACAGAGTCTACGCTGGGACGGGTGAGAAATGTCAGCAACTACTGTAAGTGACTTCCGTAGGCACGTTAAAGGCATCGCAAGACGATGAGTAAGGAGGAGAGACTCACTCTGTACTCACTATAGGTTCCAAGCCATGGGAATATGTTGGGCATTAAAAATGTCAAACACACAGATATTCGATAGCTAGACAAATAGCCATCTTCGTGAACGAAGTGAATCCAGGTGGTGCTGAGAAAAATTAGCTCTCATTTCAACATATAGGCCTACGAGGGGTGTAAATAAACGAATAGACCGATGTTTCACTTGTTTTATTTCAATAACATTACAATTCAAATTAACTGCATTGGGAAGCATGCAGCACTGGATACGATACTTCCACTCCTCATAGCAGTGCTAGAACTCGGATAGTGGCATATCCTTCAGCTGGACTGTTATAGCCGTTTGAATTTTGTCCAGTTCCCCGAAACGAATTTCATATATAAATTATGCTCTGGCACCATTCTCTAACACATGTACTTTAAAGTATTTTAGCACAGAAAACTTAGATGAACCTGTCTCCCTTTCTTGTAACTTCCTTTAATTTTCTGAAGATTGATGAACAGCATGTTTTTTTAATCTCGGGCAGAGGAAAAGTAAAAGGGACTTAAGTCGGCTGAATAATGAGGTTGAGGAGCCAGAGAAATGTTCTTACTGGCCAAGAAACTGTTTAAGGGAATTGCTGTGTAACAAGGCACATTGTTGTTTTACAACACCCAGTTCTTTTTGATGTTTGGTCCCACACGCACGAACCTTTTTCGAAGTCTTTCAAGAACCGCTCGGTAAATTTGTTGATTAACCCCTTAGCCTGGGGCACAAACTCTTCGTGAACGATTCCATGCTTGCCAAAACATCAAATCAGAATAATTTTGATCTTTGACTTGCTCGTTCTTGCTTTTTTGTCACGGAGAGCTTGGAGTGTGCCATTCTTTGCTCCGGCACTTGGTTTCCGGTTCGTACTCAAATACCCAAGTCTCGTTACTGGTAATTGCACGTTCCAGAGAAGGGGGATCATTTTCAATCGATTCCGAAATGTCAGTGCACTTGACCCTCCTCAAGTCCTTTTGGATCTGCGTCGGCTTTATCATCTCAATTCATTAGTCAAATTTTGATGAACGGTAGTGTGATTCAAATTCAACTCTGTCCCGATCATTCTGACTGTCAATCCAACATTTGCATCGGTTGTCGAAACTGAAAGCCTTCCGCTTTGAGATTCATCTTCAACCCACTCTCTTCTTTCTGCAAATGCCTTTAAGCGCCAAAACGCCTGGCCCTTGTAAAAACACTGTCTCCGTGGGCCTGCCGGAGGTTTGCAAACGTTTCCGTTGCATTGTGTCTAACTGTGAAGCAAAACCTCATCACACACTGCTGCTCGAATTTCTTTCCACTCTTTGTCAGAACGCACGAGCAAAATATGCTGCACTAAAACAATTGCCACGGACAACCAATGTGAGTGTTGCGAGTTCCAACTCACACTATTGGCGTATCACGTGTTCACCTACCTCCCCATCAATTCCCGCGTCACTAGCGTTACCAAACTGAACACTACGCTACCAGTCTCAGTAATTTATTTACACACCACTATTTACACACATCGTACATCCAACTTGCAACGGAGGCTAATACTCGATGATTGATCCGCTGAGGAAGTTATGGTGCAAATACTGAAAATGTGATTTTACTTTTGTTGGCATACAAAGTTCTTCTGCTATTTGTACGGTCAATTCTGGGTTTGATGAAATATAATTTTGAATATTACATTACTGTCATTTCAAAGAAATTTAATTTGCATACTTTCTGTTCACATTAAAATACAAGTACTTTAGATTTAAGGACAGAAATATATTCCCGCAAAGAATCATTGTACATCTTGCAGCGAATTTTGTTCAGATCTATGCAGTCTAGACACAGAGAGATGTGGATTCTTTATTGACCAAACCAGCTCTGATGTAAAGCTGCTCGTTTGGATCGCTTCTAGCGCTTTCTGGTGGGTATACATAAGATCTTCCTAGATGCTCTAGTCAACTAAGGGTACAAATTTTGCTATAGATTTGCACGATTTATTTAGACTGTCAACTTCATCGTAATCGTCAGGGGGGTGTATTCTGCCCGAAGGCAGGTCCGAACCTCCACAGGGGTGTGCCTGAGCCGGAGTTTACATACGGTAGGGTGGCAACTTCCTTTCCGCTTCTCCATTCCCTTAACCCCCACCAACAGCGCGTGGCAACCCATCCAAATCTTGACCAAAGTTGCTTAACTTCGGAGATCTCACGGTTACGGCTGTTGGCATCATCATCATCAGAGGATGCATAATTTATGTAGCGTTGAATTTCGTTCTTCTTGTGCCCGGCAACGTATGCTTGCCTGCATTTAAGAAATGGGTGGAACGAATCAGAATGAAGCACTCATTGGCCATACTGCCCACATCGAGTCATTGTACATAAACTGAGCGAGCCGCGAAACTATGCGGATGTGTGTGTGTGTGTGTATGCGTGCCAGTTTTTCTCGCATGGACTCCTTATTACTACTTAGACAGTTCAGGAAGCGGTTCGAATGACATCCGATGGGTTGTCTTTTTATGACGAGTAACTAATGTAACTAATTTAATTGCAAAGCCGCACCAAGATTGGATCGACTTGATGGACAGATTGTCGCTAGGCGGACAGCAACGTACGCTGTATCATGATAGTCCAGCAAGAAATGCTGTATATAGGAGGATGTAAACACGCCGCCATGTTTTATGAAGTACCTTTCTTGCTAGGAGTATCATGACGTGGCTGCATAAAGAAGGATGGGATCACGCCGTCAAAGTACCTTTCTTGATAGTAGACCATACAACTACAGCAGGCAACTCATTGTCTGTTATATGGAAATACCAATCCAACATGCCGTGATCGAGATATACGTTCATGTAACTAGGCAACTCATTATCTGTTACTGTAAACAGCATTTATAAATGTCCTGCTTAATAGGTTATGAGGTGCATGAATATTTCAAGTAAATACTGGTATACATTTTCATTACAATTGTACTTGTTCTTTCCTTCGTCATTAGAATTTTTCTTTTGAACATCTTCCCCGAAACACTTACCAGTGCAGGAACCGCTGTTTAATGTTCGTTTGTCACTGGGGATGTAAGTAGGTTCTTGGCGATTGGTACCAACTGATGTGACGTAATTAGTTCCTAGTTCCTACCTAGTAGTGCCAACTTCGGTCGCGCTGTTTAATTTATACGAGGTTAGTTGCTACGGTCAAATTATAATAAACTCTTCGTTGCTATGGTGATCAACAAATTATTTTTAAACATGGATGTTATTCCGTGCGGAGGTTGCCGTATCAAAAAATTACTGATTTTTAATGATTTCAAGAGTAAGTTTGAAGATTTGTTGTCGTTTCATGTTAACCACGACTTGATAACTAGTAAAGGAATTGTGGAAAATGTGGACATAACACCAAACTCAGTGTTCGGCGAGGGAACGAATTATTCTTTAGGTGCTCTCTAAGGCAACAGTTCAGTTAGTGCAGCAATTTCGCCTGGCAAGTGACAAATTAATTCGACTGGATAGGTTAGATCCGGATAGTGACAAAACCATTCGTCTGGATAGCAGGGGCGGTGCGTGGTATTGTTGCAGTGGTACACAACTCCCAATAATTTTGCACTTCATTTGTCGTCTTTTCTTCTAATGTTTTAGTTAAATAAAGCTAATACATATTCGAAAACATGTTAAAATCAACCATCCTTGGTCGTTCGCTGTACTAATACTTCGTAACGGACCAATAAACGCTGCTGGCTTCGAATCAAACTCAGGGGGTTAGCTTTCCTACGGCAACTCCCTAGCCGACAGCGCGGTGCATTGTACCTCAGCAGGGACGAGCCTAAGCCTGTACCCCCCTGTGGGTGGGGGCAGTAGAATAACACCCACGGTATCCCCTGCCTGTCGTAAGAGGCGACTAAAAGGGGCCCCAGGGGTTCTGAACTTTGGAGCGTGGGTTGGCTACCACGGGGCCCTCAGCTGAGTCCTGGCATTGCTTCCACTTACTTGTGCCAGGCTCCTCACTTTTATCTATCCTATCCGACCTCCCTTGGTCAACTCTTGTTCTTTTCAGACCCCGACGCTATTAGGTTTGCGAGGGCTAGGGAGTCTTTCATTTTCATGCCCTTCGTGGCCCTTGTCTTCCTTTGGCCGATATCTTCATTTTTCGAAGTGTCGGACCCCTTCAATTTTTTCTCTCTGATTAGTGTTAAGTAGAGGATGGTTGCCTAGTTGTACTTCCTCTTAAAACAATAATCACCACCACCACCACCACTAAGCCTGTACAGCATCAGGTAGCATGCTCGCCAGTGTCGGTCTCAGGGAGTTGCACGAGTCTAGCAAGTCCCCTCTCGAGAAACAGTTCTAAATGTCCCCGTTAGCTTGCGCCACTCTGCGGAGATTACTTCATTCCTACTTTCTCTCCTCTCACAAAGGTCATTTCATTTCCAGTTTTTAAATTTACAATTTTTGCTTTACGTTGCATCGACGCAGATAGGTCTTTCGGCGACGATGGGATAGGAAAGAGCTAGAAGCTGGCAGGAAGCGACAATGGCCTTAAGCAAGGCACAGTCTTTTTCAGGGCTTCCGACAGTGGTGTTCGAACTATCACTCGAATTCCTGAAGGAAACATATAATCCACCGCAAATTCCCATGCAAATAATGGGTGAAAATGCTAGTCCTTAATATTCAACAGTTTCTTCAGATCATTTTTGGACATCATCATCAGCGACAAAAGTCAGAAGTTTAGATTTCTTATCCCTGTAGTATAGTGTCAACCCTTTTCCAAATTTCTCTCTTATATCCTTTACTGCATGTTATATCGACGCTGCGCGAGCACTACCGCTTATCTGACAATCCTATTAATACCCATTATTTTCCTTAAGCCTGATCACGCCTCCTAGCCAAATACGAACACTCGCAGTTCTTTAGAACATTTTCTGTTATGTTCATTATTCCATGCAAATGTGTAAAGGAATCTTAACTACACTATACTGTAGGACAGGGCCTCTCAAACGCCGAAACTCCCACGCGTGCAGAGCGAGGTGCATAGGCTCTGTGCACTGTGCATCGGTCCCCCTCGGCAGAACTCGGATTGACTCGGATGGTGTCGTGTGCTGAGAGCGACGAAGCGTTTGGTGGTAGACGACGTGTTTATCAGTGAAATGGATAAGCGCACGACAACAACATAATAATGGAGCAACCTGTTTCGAAGAAAGCAAAGACTGCCGAAAGTCCATTTCAATCGAAGTGGGAACTTTCGTAGTTTTTTGTCTGTCGTGACGATAACGGCAAATGTTTAATCTGTGGGACGATAATTACGTGCGTAAGAAAATCGTCTATTGAAAGACATTACAACAGACTACATTCGGAAAATTATTGTGAAATCATAGGAGACGCCAGAGAGAAAGAATTAAGGAAGTTGAAACATCTTGAAGAAGAGCATTCTATATCCACAAATGAGGTTTGTTCCAGTACTGTAATTTTCAGTTTGGTTACGGGTTCAGCATGTTTTTAAAATTATGTTTACATTCCTCTCAAACATGTATCTGTATTTCTAATTCACTTCTTTAATATGTCTAATTTAGGGCGAGGAAAATGAAGGGTGTAGTGACGCTGCTCTTAGAGCTAGTTATAAAGTTGCTTTACGGCTAGCAAGAGCTGGGAAGCCGTTTATGGAAGGGCCACTAATAAGGAGTATTATGTTGGACGTAGTAGAGACAATGAACCCTACATTAGCTCCAGCATACATCAGAATACTACTGTCCAGTATGACAATAACTCGACGAATCAGCGACTTTGCAGGGAATTTGCAGGGAATTGGCAGCCAAAACTCAAGACTTCTTAGCGTATTCCATTGCACTTGATGAGTCAACGGATATTAGCGACACATCCCAGTTAGCCATTTTTTTACGTGGCGTAGACGACGACCTGCATGTAACGGAAGAGCTCCTAGATATGATTTCAATGAAGGACACTACTACAGGTGCGGATATTTTAGACGCGGTCGAAATGGCAGCTGAAGGAATAGGACTCACTTGGGAAAAGCAATTTTCCGTGACAACAGACGAGGCGCCAGCAATGCGCGGTAAAGTAAAAGGGTTCACTGGTTTACTGCGGAAAAAGCTTAATCTGCCGAATTTGCCATCCATTCATTGTTTTGCTCACCAAGAGGCTCTTTGTGCAAAAGTTATCGGTCTTCAAGACGTGATGAACGTAGTTGTGCGTATCGTGAACTATATTCGTTCTCACGGGCTCACTCATCGCCAATTCAAAGAATTTTTGGTTTCACTTGAGGAAGCGTATCCCGATATCCCCTACCATACAGAGGTACGGTGGTTAAGCAAGGGAAAGGTGATTTTAGGATTTTCTCGAATACGCCACGCAGTACTGTAGCTTTTTCAGTTTGGTTACGGGTTCTGCATTTTTTAAAATTATGTTACATTCCTCTCACACATGTATCTGTATTTCTAATTCACTTCTTTAATATATCTAATTTAGGGCGAGGAAAATGAAGGGTGTAGTGACGCTGCTCTTAGAGCTAGTTATAAAGTTGCTTTACGGCTAGCAAGAGCTGGGAAGCCGTTTATGGAAGGGCCACTAATAAAGAGTATTTTATTGGACGTAGTAGAGAGAATGAACCCTACATTAGCTCCAGCATACAGCAGAATACCACTGTCCAGTATGACAATAACTCGACGAATCAGCGACTTTGCAGGGAATTCGCGTGAACAATTGGTGGAAAAAGGACGTCCAGAGCCACTTTTACATGACCCTGAATGGGCAGCTGACTTAGGATTTTTAGCAGATATTATGGCTCTTCTAAATGATCTAAGTCTGAAACTCCAAAAAAAAAAAATCTTCTAATCAACGACATGATCAGCAAGATTAAGGCTTTCCAACAGAAACTTTAAATCCTCAAACACAACCTTTCGGAAAAAAATACGGAACACTTCCCTGAGCTAGGTAAGCGATATATATACATATTATAATCTTTAATAAATACTCTAAGTTTTACAAAGTGGTTTACTCAAAACGTTACTATGGTTTTGTTTGGCAGCATCTGTGCGGGATGGAGCAAGCTTTGAAAAGTACGTCGAGGTGCTACAATCCCTTGAAAACGAGTTTAGCGACCGATTCCAGGTAATGTACCGGTATACCGTCAACTGTAAAAAAAGTAGATGATTTTAAGTGTACAAGCGTAACATGCAATTAGAAAACATTCGTCCACAATACCTCTTTATGTAAATATGTCCCTTTTGGTACTCCAAAGTAATTTCATATATTAAAAACATAACTTTTATTTTAAAAAAGTGTGTTTCTCGTTACAGGATATTACTGACCTGCAGCCAATGCTTGATGTCTTTGTAAAGCCCTTTTCGGTAGCAGTTGAAAGTGTATCTCCTGATTTGCAATTTGAATTAATAGATTTGCAAAACGATGATCGTCAAAAAGATCTGTTTTTCCATACAAAGACTGCCCGAATTCTACCAGAATTTGTCGAAGGAAGATTTTCCTAAGCTACATCGAGAAGCAGCTAAGATTATTTCTATGTTTGGTTCCACATGTATATGTGAAAGGTTTTTTTTCCTGTTTTGACTTGTACGAAAACTAGATTGCGTGCGAGTATTTCTGATTGTAATTTAAAGAACGCTCTCAGAATTGCTGTCAGCCGATCCCTTATTCCAGACATTACTGGTATAACTGCAAGGAAAAAGGAAAAGAAGAGCTAGAGAAGGACACTACTCAAACCAAACGTAATCTACAGTATATGCCGACAAATATCCAGCATGCCGTGCTCCACCTGTAAAGTTGTTTAGTACCCTGGTCCAGCGCCTTTCGGAAATGGGACCATCGAACTAAACTGAAAGAAGAGTTTTTTTTTTTAATAACACTGGTAACCTTGTCCCATACAACTGATTGTCTCCCCTCACCACACGTAAATATTTCGCAGTGGGGGAGAAACAGCAGTGAAGGTGAGGAACACGGAGACAGGCCGAACGGGTGAGGCAGGTGTAGGGAAAGAGGAGTGGGGGTCTGCACTCTGGTCAATCAAGCGAAGTCGTCTTTTGCACCGTGCACAGTGCATGCAGCACGCGCATGCACCCTGATAGGCCCTGCTGTAGGAGTACGTAAATATATCATGAAAACATACATTTCTACAGTGCGGTACGGTAGGATTCATTTTCATTTACAGTACATAGCAGCATAGGAAAATGAACAAAACGAAAATTGTTCCGATTGACTGCGTATCCATGTGTGGCTGGAAGGCGTGACCAGTCTGATGGACAATAGTTGACAGAAAGATCACAGTCAGATACGCGGTAGTTCACGAGCAGCGACGATATACAGGCTATACGTTAAAAGGAGGGGCCCTTTTTGACTGTGTAGTAGGAGGGGACGATACACATAGCAACCCTATATCCCTCGATTCTTATCGGTTTTATGGACCACCACATTAAGTACTTTTACAATTTTCGGAGACACTGAGGTTCCGGAAATGTTGTTCCATAGGAATTCCCTTACCTGGAAATAATTTTATGGACAGAAGGAAGTTGGCGTGGACACAACTATTTCAGTACCTTTGAATACTGTCGGACTCAGCTGGTATCGGACCCTCCAAATTGAACTCAGAAAATCAGTGCTCTACCATCCGATTCACTCACCCAACCATAGATGGATAGATAGATAGGCAGATAGATAGATTTTTTTTTGCTAGTTGCTTTACGTCGCATTGACACAGATAGGTCTTATGGCGACGATGGGACAGGAAAGAGCTAGGTGTGGGAAGGAAGCGGCCGTGGCCTTAATTAAAGTACAGCCACAGTATTTGCCTGGTGTGAAAATGGGAAACCACGGAAAACCATCTTCAGGGCTGCCGACAGTGGGGTTCGAACCCACTATATCCCGAATACTGGATACTGGCCGCACTTAAGCGACTGCAACTATCGAGCTCGGTAGATAGATAGATAGAGAGAAAGAGTAACTTAATCAACTACTCTTAAGCCAAAGTTTCGGGGCTTTAAAAGATATAATTCTTTAGCATTTACAGGGTGAGTAACATACCCAGAAAATCAAAGTACTAGAGTACGCGATTTTAATAATTAAAAAAATTAAATTAATTAAATTAAATTGCGTTAAATTAAATTATTTCAGTATTACTGTACATTTCTCAAACTATACGGCTCAAAGGGTCAGTAATTACACAGCGGTGGCGGTAATGATTCTTTTAAAGTGAATGATTGATGATGATGATGATGCTTGTTTAAAGGCGCCTAACATCGCAGGTCATCGGCCCCAAAGTGAATGACTACGTGATTATCGACGCCAATTGTTATGCTAACATAAACTAAAATGAGATGAGGAACAGATCTGATCCGAAGGAACAGAATGCCATTAGAGCAAAGAAAGTGAGGAAATTAATTACTTCCTATGATTCGCGATCGTAAAGATATCATTTTTGGGAGAGAGCGAGATTTGATCGCGAGAGAGTGGACGGAAGTAACGCCAGAGGAAACTGGCATAAGTAATTTAAAGGAATCCTTGACTTAGCTAGTGTACATTTTTGTCACTCATGCCTCAAAATTGTGAGCTTCTAATTAGAAACTACATAGTACGGTACTTCAATACTAGCGATCAAAAAGAAATCTCCTCATATTTCCCACCAAGAAAAATTTTTTGAATTAATATACATTCCTTCCCTGAGAGAACGGTCCCTTGCCGTACCTCACTCCGGACTTCATCTAAAATTATTCACCTCCCTAAGCATTTTAATTGCCGTTTCAACGACACCTACTGCTTCCTGTCTAGTTTCCGGATCTCATAACGTGAATGGAGTGTTATTTCGTACACAACAGCAAAACGTGCTTACTCTGAAAAGCTTTCTGCAGCCTTCCAAGCAAGTTGCACTTTAAAGACAAAGGCTGGAACATTTCTCGAACATAAAAGGACCATAAAACTACGTGAATGAAACAATTGATCATTTGTAAAGGGTAATAAATACTTTTTTTTAAAATTATGCATTCAGTGCAGCTATGTGGAGTTCACAGTTATAGGTGGAAGGTTTGGAATGAACTAACAAGTTACATTTGATTACTCCACAGCGAAAGCAGCAACGCAGAAGAGGTCCTGCCACACATTGGACATCAGTTGGGAAAAGGGCAGTTATTAGGGATGCGGTATATTAGGTATATATTTATTTCATATAAAATCCCTGTGAATTACTGTCAGTGGAAATATTTTAAATCTCTGTTGATGCAAGAATAATTTGAGGCTAATTCTTAAATGGATACTTCACTTAAATGTATTTACATCATTTTTCATCTAGTGTTCCTTCACTGTATACCTTATGTTTCAGAATTTGATCACGATATTTTAGAGAGAATTGCATTAAACACAGAGTAAAGTAATAATCTCAATTTCTATAGGTTTCAAACCACTATTCACTAAATTAGAAATATGTTCTTTTACAAAATCCTTCAGAATGCTCGGGAAAGTACTTGGAAGTTATTTACTGCTACTAATTCTCTCTTTTGCGGACGGACAAGAAGAAGTGAATTATGGAATGGAGAATCAAATAGATGTACACAGTAATTGGGTGAGTATATACGTTCATTTAAATTTAAATTGTTAATGAACTGTATATTGAAATTTTGTCTTTAAGTTATTAATTTTTGTGTACGGATTCGGGGACATATTATTAAAATTATTTGGGATTTCTGTCGACCAACAATTTGCAATTTTTCAAATAAATTGGGCAATTCATAAATTTATTTTTAGTTATAAACTTCTAAGATAAAACACCATGACCAAAAGCCAGCAATAACATGGGCATTTCACTCGGTTGAATCGTGACAAAGCTTCAAATTTATTTAAATATTTCATTAAAACACTAAGCTGATTTTTGTTACCGAGAGCTTGAGAGAACGTCTGAAAGGATTTACAGAAGTTCTTTGATTGTAGATTTGTAAAGTGTCTTTAAAAGCATACACATTTCTTGCCATATACAGTATTTTTAAATTATTAAAGACAACTGTAGCATTATGATTGGTAAAAGTGCTCGCCAGTACTTCTAGGCTACCGTCCGATGCACTGCCGGCAATGTGTGTGTCGGGAACTGAAAGGGCCCATACTTATGCGTGCACGAATGCGCCGTCTCGTGTGCTGTCTCCTCGCTGTCGTCTACATAACTGAGCAGTCAGTCGTGGACTCGTGGGTTGTCGCGAGTATTTCACATTGACGACACAAACATTCATCATCATCATCATCATCATCATCATCATCATCATCATCATCATGATGTCCGACTCGTTGGCTGAATGGTCATCGTACTGGCCTTCGGTTCAGAGGGTCCCGGGTTCTATTCCCGGCCGGGTCGGGGATTTTAACCTTAATTGGTTAATTCCAGTGGCCCGGGGTCTGGGTGTTCGTGCTGTCCTCAACATCCCTGCAACTCACACACCACACATAACACTATCCTCCACCAAAATAACACGCAGTTACCTACAAATGGCAGATGCCGCCCACCCTCATCGGAGGGTCTGCCTTACAAGGGCTGCACTCGGCTAGAAATAGCCACACGAAATCATTATTATTATCATCATGATCGTAATTTTCCAGCTCCAGTTTCCCAGGTGTTTTGTACAAACGCTCGTCATTTATTTCTGTCAGAGTAGAGTTTCTGTTCCTCTACATCAGGGCCTCTCAAACGCCCAAAATCTCACGCGTGCAGATAGAGGCGCAAGAGCTCCGTGCACTGTGCATCGCTGCCGCTCGGCATGGCTCGGATCAACGCTTCGTCTCTGGGCTACTCGGCTAAGCTCGGCTCAACTCGCCTATACTAGGCTCAAGTCAGCCCCGATTTGGAGCGCTACGGCGCAAGTGGGGCAGAGGGAGACAGGCGGAGCGAGCGAGACAGGCGTGAGGAAAGAGAGAGACAGCGCTATTGCTCCAAATCGAGGAGTCAACCAAGCCAAAGTCGTCTTTTGCACCGTGCACAGTGCATGCACCACGCGCATGCACCCTGAGAGGCCCTGCTCTACATCTTCCCACTTCACACGTTTTCCTTCCTACTGATATTTTCCCTCCCACTTCTCAATCACAAGCATTGTCCACCAAATTCACTGTTATGTAAACCCTAAGAATTGTACATATAGCAGATGATGGAAATCGCTTATTTGGAGCAGTTTCGTACTGTTCTATCAAAACGAGAACGTCATCGTGAGCTGTGTTTGCACACTGTTGCAAAAATTATTATTGGTGATCAGCCTTTTTTTTTTTTTTTTTGCTATTTGCTATTTGCTTTACGTCGCACCGACACAGATAGGTCTTATGGCGACGATGGGATAGGAAACGCCTAGGATTGGGAAGGAAGCGGCCGTGTCCTTAATTAAGGTACAGCCCCAGCATTCGCCTGGTGTGAAAATGGGAAACCACGGAAAATCATCTTCAGGGCTGCCAACAGTGGGGTTCGAACCCACTATCTCCCGATTGCAAGCTCACAGCCGCGCGCCCCCAACCGCACGGCCAACTCGCCCGGTGGTGATCAGTCTTATCGCCTTCTGCTCAAAAAGCAACGTGAGTATGAAAGTCTCGTGTCTCCGGACGGTGAAAACGCTGGTTATTTTTATCATTATTATTGTTATTATATACACACACAACTCACCACACTACTAACCACCACAAGAGCACGCTAAAGTGAATACATCCCTCCACATGGGGTTAGAAAAATGTCAAAATATTTTAGTAACATGTTAGTAATAATTATTATATATTTATTAAAAAGTTTCCTAAAGTAGTTATGCCGTTGTATTGGACCGGAATTCTCTTCGGAATTTCCCGCCGGAGAATCAACAGGCATCGATAGGTCCCTGATTTCAGTCAACTTGGAGTAAACCTAAATCACTAAATGATCACTCCAGTAATTGCTGGCGAAGGATTGCCCTAGCCCGCAATACAATCTGACATATTTACGTAAGGATATTGGCGAAGCTAAACGATAAAAATGACAGGCTACAGGCAAACCTGCAATTTCAACCAAACTTGGTACACATATGACTTTTACTACATGGATATTTTTGTTTTCTAACAAGTTGCTTTACGTCGCACCGACACAGATAGGTTTTATGGCGACGATGGGACCGGAAAGAGTTAGGACTGGGAAGGAAGCGGCCGTGGTTTTAATTAAGGTACATCCCCGGCATTTGCCTGGTGTGAAAATTTGAAACCATGGGAATCCATCTTCAGGGCTGCCGACAGTATGATTCGAACCCACTGTCTGCCGGATGCAAGCTAACAGCCGCGTGTCCCTGACCGCACGGCCAACTCGCCCGGTTTAACATGTAAAAATCATCGAAATATATTAGTGTCGGATCCAGGTTCCCAGGATTCCCCGGATAACATAAGCTCTTCGTTGTATTGTAGCCTACTTTCTCGTTACCGGACATTCAAAAACGAAGTGTTTCTATCAATCAATCAATACTGATCTGCATTTAGGGCAGTTGCCCAGGTAGCAGATTCCCTATCTGTTGTTTTCCTAGCATTTTTAAAATGATTACAAAGAAATTGGATATTTACTGAACATCTCCCTGGGTATGTTATTCCAATTCCTAACTCCCCTTCCTATAACTGAATATTTTCCCCAATTTGATCTCTTGAATTCCAGCTTTATCTTCATATTGTGATCTTTCCTACTTTTAAAGACACCACTCAAAATTATTCGTCTACTAATGCCATTCCACACCATCTCTCCACTGACAGCTCCGAACATACCACTTACTCTAGCGGCTCACCACTTTCTCCCAAGTCTTCCCAGCCCAAACTTTGCAACATTTTTGTAACGCTAGTCTTTTGTCGGAAATCACACAACACAAAACGAGCTGCTTTTCTTTGGATTTTTTCCAGTTCTTGAATGAAGTAATTCTGGTGAGGGTCCCATACACTGGAACCATACTCTAGTTGGAGTCTTAGCACAGACTTATATGCCCTCTCTTTTACATCCTTACTACAACCCATAAACACCTCATAGCCATGTGCAGAGATCTGTACCTTGTATTTACAATCCCATTTATGTGATTACCTTAATGAAGCTCTTTCCTTGTATTGTACTTACAGTGATCCCCATTCAACCACTTCATTAATATATCACAGTTATATGATCATTTTATGAATCAGAGACACTCAATAAATCTGAGTATGATTAACCTGTTTAGAAGATTCCAGACCTGTTTTCTCTCAAATTTTGGTGGCTCATATTGGCAATACGGACTGCCCGAAACTAAAACCAAGTACTCCGTCTCTCTTTCCCTCTCTCTCAGCTTGGTTGCTTTCCTGTCTACTTCGCAACACCTTACTGCCTCCTCTGTTCGCCTCGCTTGCCAAACTATGAGTCTGCCTGCTGGTGCCTGTCCGTTCGTATCTCGGCGAATGTCTTTCATGCACTTCAGGGATTAAACAATGGCCCTAGGACCACCATATGATACGGTTCATTAGATTGTTATAATTCGCCCTGGGCTCAAAAATCTTATCTGCCACCTGGGCGACTGCCCTAAATGCAGGTTGATTGATTGATTGATTGATTGATTGATTGATTGATTGATTGATTGATTGATTGATTGATTGATTGATTGATTGATTGATTGATTGATTGATTGATTGATTGATTGCTCAGTAGATGTTTTGATCACGTGCGTGCAGTTACTTTCATAGCCCGTTTCAAGCAGCAGCGAGAAAATATTATGAGTGTGATTCGCTACCAAAAACAGTGTGTTTGCGCATTTCGCGCTAATGATTAATTCTTCGAGCTTCTTGTACGTTAGTTGATTTATTCTTATTTCTCGTTATTGTGTTTTGTGTATTATTAGGTGCTCATACTTTTGTGCAATGGATCCGAACAAGAACTCACTAGACTGTTACCAGTTGAAGAAGAAACGCAAGATTTTTACATCTGGCGGGAGAGAAATTACTCTGTCTGTTTATAGGCATTTTCGAGAGAAAAATGCTGTCGGTGGGATTACTACCGTTCATGAAGCGGAAAGGCAGACGGCTGAGGCAGTGGGAGCTTCATATACAATCGTGCTTAAGATAAAAACAAATTATAAACATGAAAATGGGCTACAGACCTCTCGAAAACATAGAGGAGCGGAAAGGAAAGTAACTCGACTACACAAGTATGATTCGTTTACTGTACTCGAGCGGCAATAAGGAGAAAAGTTCACGTGTTGTACGTGTTGTCAATTGTTGATGAGAACGATGATCTTCCAACGTTCTCGAAAACAACAATTACTGCTGCACAAGGTAAGCTGACGCCTAAATATGCTACATGATGATATAAACATATTTTATGTCAGTCTAATAATCCGATAATAATAATAATAATAATAATAATAATAATAATAATAATAATAATAACATTCTTCGGCTTATCCCAGCTATTTCTGGAGTCGATGGAGCCACCCGGGCTCATTTTTTTGATTTTGGCCGTGGATTTAAGGCTGCATGGCCTTTTTAACTCTACGTGTTTCTTGAGACGAATATCTCGACCCAGATAAAGGAAATATGAGAAATTTGGAAAAAGAGCCTCCGTGGCTCAGGCGGCAGCGCGCCGACCACTCACCGCTGGGTTCCGTGGTTTAAATCCCGGTCATTCCATGTGAGGTTTGTGCCGGCAGGTTTTTCTCCGGGTACGCCGGTTTTCCCTGTCATATTTCATTCCAGCAACACTCTTCATTATCATTTCATTTCATCTGTCATTCGCTAATCATTGCCCCAGTGAACTGCGACAGGCTTCGGCAGCCGACACAATTCCTATCCTTGCCGCCAGATCGGGGCTTCAATCATTCCTTTTCTGACCCGGTCGAATGACTGGAAACAGGCTGTGGATTTTCATCTCAATATCTCGACCCACAATCGACCGGGAGTAGAACCTTAGCCTTTTGAGTGGGAAGCCTGCAGCTGAGCCACTCATTTAATCACATCCCCACCCCCAATACAATAATAATAATAATAATAATAATAATAATAATAATAATAATAATAATAATAATATATTTTTAAGAGATGTTTTTAGTGAAATCGTGCTGGACAAAGCTGAGTTGGGGCAGGATTTCCCCTGAATCCCCCATTTCCCTGTCGGTTTCAAAGTTCATTCCAATACGGGTACTTTATTACTTCTCTCACTTATTCATCTATTATCGCGGTGAGTAGCGTGACAAACCTCTCCAGCCGGGGGCAATTCAAGTACTTGGAATTAGTTGGGGCATCATTCCATAATAATAATGTTATTTGTTTTGCATCCCACTAACTACTTTTTAAGGTCTTCGGAGACGCCGAGGTGCCGGAATTTAGTCCTGTGGGAGTTCTTTTACGTGCCAGTAAATCTACCGACACGAGGCTGTCGTATTCGAACACCTTCAAATACCACCGGACTGAGCCAGGATCGAACCTGCCAAGTTGGGGTTAGAAGGCCAGCGCCTTAACCGTCTGAGCCACTCAGCCCGGCGGGGCATCATTCCATTCCTGGCCTAATTTTCAACTGGAATCAAGTCACATATATGGATATTAATAGTGATTGATGAATAATAAAATTATAGCGGCCTAATATACATTACGATAATAATAATAATAATAATAATAATAATAATAATAATAATAATAATAATAATAATACAGTGAAAGTAATGTTTATGTGTATGTCAAAATAATTTGTTCGCAATGCTTTAAGGACGAAATTGTAGTTAATACATATCGATAGTTTGATGCAGTAAATTCATTATTTTAAGACGTAGCCATTAAGTGGCGCTATGGGGCTCCACTAATACGAATACGTTGATACATCAATTATATAAGCCGTGCTCAATTTACAATCGGTGATCTGGTCTGTGTTATAGTGTTAAGTGTAACTTTCAATCGCTCGCCAGTTCATTTTGGCAACCAAGGGGAGTGGGACTAGGCAATGACGTTATTTCCGTTTTAAGTCAGTTCAAAAGGTGATCCGAGAATAGTTAGGATTTGGTTGAAAATAATAGCGGATATCGACAGATTTCACTGAAACCATGGCATAGCCTAATCACGTATAACTCACTTACGACCAGGGATGGACTTGTCCGATTTTGTGATTCCCGACTCTACCTCAGATTTAATAATGGGTTAATGATCCTAAACGTGGTGTATTTAGCACCCTAAGAGCAACAGATGGGTGCAGTGATTACAAATCTCACTCGTAGCCGTACTAGAAGTTGCCTCTTCAATTCCAGACGGATGTCAAGATAGTAACATTTACGGTACTGCCGTTCCCTTCCTAGTCCTATCCCTAAACATTTACAGGCAGAGGCCTTGCTGCTCCAAGATTTTAGGGACTCACCTGCATTGGGGGCAAGTGTGAGCAAAAGTGGATGCAGTCTGGCGTAGGATGATGAAAGTCACAAAGGTGCATCGCACCAAGTTCCGTCCGGTTGCATTGTATGAAGTGAGAGTAAGCCAGTTTAAAAATGCCGAATGCCCTTTAGACGCCATGGAGTTGTGCTGTTCAGTGGTTGCTGAAGTTCCTTATGTTCCTTTGCTACTGGTTTAATGTCTCGCTAACTCTTTGAAGGTTTTCGATGACGCAAGGGTAGGAGAGAGCAAGGATTGCGAAGGAAGCGGCCGCAGGATAAATTAAGGTACAACATCAGACTTTGCTTGGTGTAAAAATGTGAAACCACGGAAAATCGGCTTCAGGGCTGACGCCAGTGGAATTCGAACCCACCATCTATCGAATGAAAGCTTACAGCTATGCGACCAGATATTCTTATACCGGATTTGTAATTGGAGCCATGAGCTAAATACTCAGATAGACCACACATACACGAAGTATATGAAGATGGTGACCATCACTCCTTGGGCCCTTACATGAAGAAAAACGGCAAAAGCAATGAAGTTACACGAATGATGAACATGGAAATCAAGGCACAATTGTCTAATTAAAAATAAATAAAAGACCAAAAATCGACTTAAGAAGGTGAACTAGGTATGATGTAATTAGGAGGAATATTTTGCATTCATGACTCAAATAGAACACGTGATATAAATGATTGAGCACAACGTAGCTTGGATCGTAAATTGATTCAGACTTATACTGCAACGTTGATAATAGCCTAGGCCCATATTGTGCCCTTCAAGGCACCCAATGCGGTGGTCTTCTTTCCTGATATGTGCGCCGGCTGCTCCTGTAAGTAATGACATTTAAAAATACCTACCGCCTCATATAGACTCTTCTCCTCAGGGGTGGTGCGTTCTTAGATCCCTCGGGTTGATGGGCCACACGTCGATCGGGGGGTGAGGAAATGAAAGATGGGGTAAACTAAACTATTAAATGACGGTACCCAAAGACCGAATTAAAATTGAAATAAATAAAATGATTTATTTAACAAAAATTTGCAAAGTGAAAAAATGAAAGTAAAATGGTGTAAAATAAATAATGTGAAATGAAATTAAAATTTAAAACAACTAAAAGATCTGCATTACAATAAGTTAATTATCTGCCTTAATAAATTTCGACTGAAGGTCGATTAGATTTTAATATACTGGAGTACATCGAACCACTGTCTCCATGACGATGACGTGACCACATTTAAAACACTGGTCAGAAATACAGTCTCATTTGAATAAATGATTTACAATACCTCGGAAAATGTCCTCTCAAAATAAATTTGAGTAATTAATTAGTTCATTTGTTAATTTAATAAATTGATATTGACTTTGAGGTGTCTATCAAATATTTTACCCATATTCAACTTTAGTTGGGAAACACCCAACTCTAGAATAATAGTAGAATACACTAACCATGTGCAACAATAAAAGAAAAAGAGAGAAAAACCATGAACATGGTACTTTATCCGTTATATAACCTTTGCCACATACTTAAACTACTTGTGGCTGAAAACAAGACAATTTATTGAACTGAACACCTGAGTGCTACCATCACTCATTTAATTAGTTAAACTTTACTTATATAACTGTGATAGTCTGGACGCTTAAAATACTTAAATTAATTAGGCCACGTGCCTCCAGTTTACTCCTTAAATGAAAGCGATCCCTTTACATCGTCAACTTTACCTAGTTTGCCGCTGCCTGCATTTTCATTGCGAATGCATATTTGTGTGGTACCAACTCTAGATGGAGGCAGATTTCATCTTATTTATGTAACTCATTTGCGGCACTTGTGATACAACTGCTTATTAAAGATCGCTTCGTTTGCCTACCTGAAATGTAGTGGATTTCTAAGGCGTGGTGATTCCTAACTGTCTTCTGGTATGAGCATACCACTACTATGGTTTTGACTATGAACAAATCGATGATCTATTACCCTAACATATGAAATCTTATTTACATAAATGAACATGTCAATGGAGAAACACTGCTCCCAAGAAATACTGAAATTAAAATAACCTGACTACACCTATTTTATTTACATAAATTAAATACAAACACTATTCACGTATCATCAGATTCTAACATAATACGGTGACAAAATATATACAAAGAAAGGATATTATAACAAAAATCCAGATCCCAAAAATCGCTGCCTAATAAAATTTAAAAAAAATAAAAATGCGCAATATCGAAGTATAAAATATTACCCTGATTCAAGTAGCAAAATTATGTGAATTTGATGGCAATCTTCTCACCTCAGATGAATGTCTGGACATGACCCTATTCAATCTTTACGGACAATAATTATTGGTATTACATGTCATCAATGATTATACATGACTGTCGAAACACACATTGATTGGTCGCTCTGTTCACAATTCACTTCGGACTCTAACTTGCATATTTTCCGAGCATCTATTTTCCCTGGAAACTATTTGAAACAATACAGGCTTTTCACCTACAACCATTACACATGTCATCGCATACTTAACACTCTCGGTTAAATTATTCATCTCTCAATTATATTTATTCATCAATATTCTCGACGTAGTAACTCATAGTACGGCCTCGCTCGTATCAGGCGGGCGAAATAACTGTGTCGTTCACACATCCATTTTTACGACATTATTCATGACATGGTCCAAATATCACATTTTCCACTTTTCAACGCAGATCATCAGGGATATTACTATTACTTTCCTCGTTATTTTGATCATCTACCGCTTCACATATTATGAAATACCAGAGCTAACTTATCAATGGCTTCCTGTCACTAATTATTTAACTGAAATAACGAGATTGCCTCTCAAAAACACGGCTATCGAAATGTGTAACCACGTTTACATAAAGAAATTAAATTTTGCGTATCAACCATATCGTCGCTAAATACAAAGTATGAGAGCTACCGGAAACGGTCATCTGAATAATGATTACATAACACGAAATAATAAACTGGATGCACTAATAGCCAAAGCAAACATTTAAACTAACATGGCGGCATCTACAAAATCAAAACGTCAACAAAAATACCGCTCATTACCATAGTTGTTATTATTATTATCATCACTTTAGCATCTGCACTAGAGATGTGCATCACAATCACGAACTGTTATTTACTCACAGATACCAAAGAGTAGCAATCACAATATGTGATTGATGGAGCAAAATATCTGTGATTTACAATTTTTTCGTCTTGTTCGACGAATAACTGCAGTTCCTGTAGAACATGCATTAAACTGATTTAAATCATATTTGTATTAAAAACGTGCCGAATTAGGCAGACATTCTCGTAGCAACAAACTCGAGTGGCAACATTAAAAACTATTATTGTGTGACGCTGCTACTAGCGCTCGTGATAAAGTGCCACTGCCATGTAGCTGAGAGCCTACGACTGCTACCGGCCGACCAATTGCAGTCGATGTTCTGGTTTAGCTGTGATTGCTACCGTGCAGCCAATAGGAGAGGAGTTCTTATATCTGCTACACAGAGGTCCGTCTGTCACCTTATGGAGTCACAGTGCTGTGCCCAAGAGTAACTTTGCAGTCGACCTTCCCGCTTAGCTGTGATTGCTACCGTGCAGCCAATAGGAGAGGAGTTCTTATATCTGCTACACAGAGGCCCGTCTGTCACCTTATGGAGTCACAGTGCTGTGCCCAAGAGTAACTTTGCAGTCGACCTTCCCGCTTAGCTGTGATTGCTACCGTGCAGCCAATAGGAGAGGAGTTCTTATATCTGCTACACAGAGGCCCGTCTGTCACCTTATGGAGTCACAGTGCTGTGCCCAAGAGTAACTTTGCAGTCGACCTTCCCGCTTAGCTGTGATTGCTACCGTGCAGCCAATAGGAGAGAAGTTCTTATATCTGCTACACAGAGGCCCGTCTGTCACCTTATGGAGTCCCAGTGCCGTGCATAAGAGTAACTTTGCAATCGACCTGCCCGCTTAGCTGTGATTGTTACCGTGAAGCCAATAGGAGAGGAGTCCTTATACCTGCTACCCAGATGTTTGCCTGTCACATCGAATCGCCACCAATATCCGATAGAGAGCACTCACAAAAAATACCTACACTTTTGTTCCTATGTTTTTACAGCTGATGAACCGTTACTTTTTAATTTGCCGAGTTATTATTAGTTAGTGTTGTGGGTAATATTGAGGTATTAAAATGGAGCTTTCAACGAAAAGGAGGAAAACAAGTGATATATGGACGTTCTATAATATCATTGACGATAACTTCGCTCGGTGTAGAATGTGTAAGAATAAATTTTCGTACAAAACTTCAACATCGAATCTGAAAAAGCACATAACCAGTAAACACCCAACCGTGGCGGCGCCCTCAGTAAGTCTGAATCAAGTAAATTTAATTTTTAGCTATATGTTCATTAATCAATGGTGTTATTATTTTTTTAAATGTACTGATGAGTCATTTGTATTGAAAATGTTACATCCCTAGTATGTGTGTTTATTGTAGGTGTCCCACCGTAAAGAAGACAGCTATGACTCGCAACAAACATCTCTTGCCCCTATTTCTTCAATAGGGAGAAGTTCAGATACTCCACCTGATGAAATTCCTACTTGCTCTTCGTCTGCAGGAGAACATTTAACTGAGATACCTTGCGCATTATCTAGTGTTCCCAGACCCATAGCACCCAGAACAACATTACGTCAGGAATCTGTATCAAAATTTGTTCCGAAGAAGTTAACCGCTAAAGAAAAAAATCATATTGATAATTCATTACTGAAATTGTTTGTTTGTGACTTA
Source organism: Anabrus simplex (assembly GCF_040414725.1). NCBI lineage: Eukaryota > Metazoa > Arthropoda > Insecta > Orthoptera > Tettigoniidae > Anabrus > Anabrus simplex. The sequence goes on along the minus strand of NC_090265.1, from coordinate 1,535,878,811 downwards.
CAACCATTCAGTGTGGTCGAAGACGAAGGTTTTCTAGCATATTCTCATGCACTGAATTCAAATTATCAGCCACCAAGCCGCAAAACCATTTCGAAAACATTGATTCCTGCACTATATGAAGAGTGTGTGACAAATGTCAGAAGTATTTTGAAGTCTGTTACAAAACTGTGTTTGACTACAGACTGTTGGACGTCACTAAATAATCAGAGCTTCTTAGCCATAACCGTCCACTTCGTAAATGAAAACTTCGAACTGGTGTCAGTATTGCTTGACTGTACTTTAATTGAGGGTAGTCACACTAATGTCAACCTTGCTAATAAAATAAAAGAATGTGTCAGTTCATGGGGTCTGGAAAGTGCTATTTTGCTAGCTGTTTCGGACAATGCAGCCAATATTAAAAGTGCTATAGTGAACGAACTTAGGTGGAAACATTTCGGATGTTTCGCACACACACTGAATTTGATTTTAATGGATGCCTTGAATTTAGTGATGCCAGTCGTCGAGAAGGTAAAAAGCATAGTTGCGCACTTCAAGAGAAGCACTATTGCCAACGAGAAGCTGTGCAGTTACCAGACCAAGAATGGCCCAGGACAGCCGAAAAAGTTATTGCAGCAAGTGGCGACACGTTGGAACTCTGTTTATTTTATGTTTGACAGATTTGTTGAACTTGAAGATGCCATACGTAGCACAGTTGCATTACTTGACACAGATTTACCAGTGATCACTGCAGATGAGTGGGCAACAATGAAAGAAATGTGTCGCGTTCTAAAACCATTTGAAAGTGCTACAAGGTTTATTAGTGGGGAAAACTATGCCACTGCATCAGTCGTCATTGTGTTGGTTAACTGCTTAAGTGATATGTGCCGAAAATCACTTAGCAGTAACTTGAGCGAAAAAGTAAAAGCTGTGGTCTTGAAGATTGAAAGTGGTTTGTTAACAAGGCTGGGATCAGTTGAGAGTAGCAAAACAATATCTATCTGCACATTCCTTGATCCACGTTTTAAGACTCTGCCATTCAAAAATGCCACTGCTGCTGAAAATGCAAAAAAACATGTGATTGAAATGATTGCTGAAAAACTTAATCAGAATACTCCAACTGAAAATCAGACTACTCAAGCTGTTTCTCATGATGATCCAGATGAACTTTCTTTATGGGATTCATTCGACAAGTCTGTGGCTAAAGCTCAACCCTGCGGTACTGGAAAGTCTACAGCTATAATTGAAGTACAGAGATATTTAGAAGATGACATTCTACCACGGCAAATGGACCCTTTGCAATGGTGGCGAGAGAGAGTGTACAACTATCCACACCTTAGTTTGGTTGCTAGAGAGTATCTGTGTGCTTTGGCTTCGTCCGTGCCATGCGAAAGGGTATTTTCCAAAGCTGGTAATGTGCTGAACGAACGTCGCACCAGGTTAAGTGACAAGAAAACTAGCATGCTTTTGTTTCTGAATGCGAATGCATCACTTAACAAGCAGGCCTAATTTGGTGACATCCCAAATTCTAACTGTAATTTAGTGTACTGTGTTAGTTACATAAGTAGGCTTAAGCTTGTTGACGTGTGGGCTTATTTTATTTTATGTTTGGATGTTGATTTAGTACATTTAACTGTAGATTAAGGAGACAAGCGTAATTAGACCTCTAGTTGTAGTTTTTAAAATAAATTCACGATTTTTTATTTGTTCTGAGAAGCCGCGTGCTTGTGATTAAACAAGTTTCAATGATTTTAATTTTTCATAACCTTAAAGTTTATTTGTTAAGGATACTTCATGAGAACTTCCAATATTTCTCTAGTTTACTTGTCAGACCGTTTGCAGTACTTTAGAAGTCTTCAAAAGTCTTGAAACTGAATCAGAACATGTTATAATCGGTTAAAGAATTGCTAAGTCTTTGACAGAATTGACAAATGAAATATGAGTATTAGCGGTGCGCTCTACGCCGCTAAGCATGCTGGGAATATAAACAACAAAAATGGCTTCGTCTTCATAGCCGGAGAATGTTATGTGCGTAACTGCGTATTAACTGCTAAGTAGGAGGCACATCCCTGGCTGCTATATATCCAGTGGGCTCCATAGATTACCACAATAGAATTAAAAGCACGTCAGCATACGAGGAGATTGCAAGAGAAATATCTAAAGGCAGTGGGCAGGTTTTATGTTTATTACCGGTACCTATAAGTAAACACTATCAGCAATGTTTGATTTATGACGATATTCTCATATATTATTGTTGTTATTATTATTATTGGATGCCTAAAATGTTCTCGTGCAGTAAGACATTAATTTCCATTCCATTGCTATCATTTTTATTCGATCCATGTGAATAAATAAAATATATCATAATATCTTCAAATGATATTATGGGAGTGGCCTAAATACATTACAAAAATTATGTTGAAGGTAACCTGTTGTTACTAACTGTTATCAAATCACAGGTAAAAATAACAGATACTGAAAAGTAGCAATCACAGTTATAACTGTGATTTAAAAATGTCCGTTATTCCCATCTCTAATCTGCACTACACTGTATGTTAATTTCTTAGTAAAACAGGATTCTCATATGTCAAAATGACTTACTTCAAAATGATCCAGAAATAATATGAAAAACATTTACTTAAGGAAACTACGCAAATAACACTCGCTAACACATATTTATTATTATTATTATTATTATTATTATTATCATGAGTTTACAATAAATTACAATTATTGTGACACTATGGCATTTATATTCCGAATCGCCAAATATAATTGTCGTAGTCTCACGTTTAACTCAAAAATGAAAATGATATCAGATATTAATATCCTCCGACACGTGAATTATTTACAGTCCTATCTAAAATTCTAAACTACATTTTTGATCATCGATTGTTCATAGTCCTACATATTTACATATTTACATTCTGCTCATTTACCTTATTTGTGCTGGAGGCAGGTCAGATCACCCTCCGGCCTCCGTCATGATGAATTTAGTTCTCCATCTTCAAGCTGATGTGGTTATCCAAGAGGTCACACGCAAAAAATTGATGCATTTTTACGATAGCGTTGCACACGTCCAAATTTATATTAGCACTCGCATTTTTAACACTCCTATGAAGATTGTTCAATGACACTGCATTGAATACCTGACGTGAAGTTGAAAGTCTGGACTCCGCTACCTGCCTAGCCTCTTACTGTCGTCTCTCTCACCCCTCTCAGTTTGTTTGTGTAAAGGATTACTGGTTATTCACCTTCTCTGACCAAAACACTGGACTCAAGGTCTTAGTGCCGCAGCATTCCACTAGCGAAAACAAAGTCCTTCTCCCTGTAACTGGCCTGACTAATTCTGCTCCCAAATATCTCACTTGCAATAATAGTTCTGTGAGAGTGTGGAAAAAATGTAAATGTAATGTTCCCGATGATATGTGGAGAATTTTATAATAATCGTCCTCCAAAATATGACTTTTCCGCAAAATATACAAGCTACAGGTGAACGAGGGAAAATGTTATGCAGCTACGTGTTATGAAAAGATTCATTGTTCATCTCGGTCCTAGCACGTTATAAGTTCATTCAAGGCAAGTGTTGAGAATATAACTACCATTGTCATTCGTTAATTTAATTGCCTGATTATCTCTGCATAAACTAAAGTTGCATAAAAGTTTGTCAAAGTGTTCATTTCGGCTAAGATATTACTCACACAAATAAATACGTTACTCACTCGGATGCCAACAACTGTACAAGACTGAGAATTCTTACAAGGCTGAAAATTCTTACGAGACTGAAGATTCCTACAAGACTGAGATTCACCACCCTGGTGTCGTCGGTTTTGTAAACAGACCTCCCCCCACTTCGAAAATAGTTCTGTGGAAGGGATGTGGCGTAATAATCCTGCACTTGGGACCGATTTATCATACGTCCGTAGGTTAGAATTTTAGGAAATGTGTTCTAAACATTCCTAATTTTGGTCCGATTTACGTTTTACATTGCGTTATGAGAAACGATCACAGGTTAATTTATACGACGGCGCGCGTCACTGGCTCTATTTTCTGCAAGAGTATGGCACCTTCCCGCCATGACTGTCCATTTCCTGGGTGATACCACTCTTCCATGTAAAATCGAAAATTTCTTATTTAACCACTGATTAACCACACTTTTGCACTGATAAATCCTCAAATATTGTTTGGAAGTCAGGACACAATCTTTCACAGCTACTTCGGGCACCAAATCGCGAAATACTAGCTGTAAATTCCCGCCATGACAAGACATTAAAATTTGCAATTTTGTGATTGGCTGAGACGTTCGCGCTCTTAGTAGCTTGGATTCTTCCATTTTCTGCCAAGGGATGACGGGCATTATTCGTTTCTCACTCGCACTTCTGGGTAGGGCAAATTCCGATGTGCGGATTCACGTGGGAACTGGATAGAAAGTTTCCACCTTTCGTCGGCATCATAAACATAATTGGACGTACCACTCAGGCCGGCTACTTCCTGTTCGTGAATTAAGACGTATTCTGTGGATACATTTTCAGTCTGAACGGCGCCTGATGTTGCTTTGTGAGACTGCAAGCTTTTCCCAGCCTTCTGCAGTATTCCCATATGCGAATTATTAAACATTTAATTTATGTATCTATTATGCACATTCGCTTATGGGTGCAATATGATATCATGATTTATATTAGGTGCCAGTGAATCTACCGACCCGAGGTTGTCGTATGTGAGCACCTTCAAATTCGATCGGATTGACCCATGATTGAACCTGGTAAATGGGGCACAAAAGGCCGGTGTTCTCTCGCCTGAGCTACACAGCCTCGGCTAAAACACTGACTCTGTCATATATAAACTAAGTTCGTTCTTAGGGAACTGCAGTTTGGAAAGTAGGAATCATAACACGTTGAAATTGATCTCTTTCTCTTTCTAGTGACAATTGTACGACTGTACGCATGAAAAGTCAATTTCATGCTTCAATAACAGTTTAAATTCCACTGTATACTTCCATTATATTTTAACACAGGAATTCTCTCGTATTTTATCATTTTATTTTGCAGTAGACTGTAAGTATTAGTAAATATATTTCAAATATATCACTAGCCTGGCTTTGGTTCATGGTTATGTCATGAATCTCAGATTATATATTTTACAATTGGCTGTACGTTGGAGCAACACAGATTGGACTTATGGCGACGATGGGACAAATAGGGCTTGGAGTGGGAAGGAAGCCACCATGGCCTTAATTAAGGTCCTGCCCCAGAAGTTCCCTGGTGTGAAAACCATCTTCAGGGTTGCCGACAGTGGGATGCAAACTCAAGCGCAAGCTCACATCTTCGCACCCCTAACCCCGCGACCAACTCGCTCGGTCAGATTAGTTCTAAGGACTGGAACAGGGTAAAGTAATTTTCTGGAACCCACTTTAGAATAATGTTTGGTCTTATCTCACGTAGGCCATCCAGAACTCAGTTATCTTTACACTTAAAATGGAGACGAATGGCAGGATGGTACCTAATAAATAGGATTCGTTCGCCTCTTTCTATCGAATTCTTGTTCCCAGTTCACATACCAATACTAACTTCACAGGCATCCACATTCCCAAATTTAACACTCAATAGGTATTCGCCGATTTTAAACAAAATATATCAAGAACTTCATCTGCACATATATCATAGATAGATGGTCAAATCACTTCCCACCCTTGTGCTGTAAGTTATTATTTCCATACCCCAATCGAATTCGATATAAAATTCGATGGTGTTGATGACAATAAGGCCCGATTTTTCGATTATGAAAGATAATATGGTAAATATCGAAAAGTATACTAAAGGTGATTCGGTAAATATCACAAAATAGGTCCTACATAGATTCTGTGCAGTTCTATCGATGCATGGAAATAATGTTTCATATTTTTACGTAAATTATGGGAAAACTATGAAAATATTTTGACTGGCGTGTGAAGTAAGTTTTTTTTAAACTGAAGAGCTCGTTTCTTATGCTCACTGAGTCAGTTTTTGACGAAATTGAGAAATCTGTTGGATCTTGTTTGTAATGGTTAGACTCATCTATGTCGCTAACACTTTACTCCAGAGCTCATTATGTCATCGTGAAGTGTGGGGTAGGAAATCATATTTATTTCCAAAACTGCACTAACTCAGGCCATGATGTCTTCCAAACACTGAAATTTTATTCCTACATAGCAAGTGTTTAGAAGAATCAAAAAATTGTACAGAACTTGCAAACAATATTAGAATAACTATTCTGGCGAAACCTGGAACAGTTTAATTTTTAGGCGTCTAATTGATTTTTAAAAGTGAGTTAATAATATCGTGAAAAATAAGCTACTATTTTTTATGAGGGAACAGTGTGTTCTTATGTACAAAAGAGGAAAGAAAATTTTGCCAAGAATACCTACAATGAATACTCCAATGAATACCAAGTGTTAAAGAAGAAACAGTGTTGGAGGGACTCTTAAAAATCTGTCAATGTAGTACAGGAAAAAAAATAAAATATCTGAAGAGAAGAACGATGTTTAGATTTCTGGAGTTTGTTTCTCCCTGTGAATAAGATCATTTGTAGTACAATGAAGCTTCGAAGAACTTCACAGATGTGGTTGATCATACAGAAGTACACTATTTTGAAGAAGAGCCATTTGTTTAGGTTTAGACAGTAGTTACGATTACTAGTACAATGTTACGGTGTGCCAGTGCTCTTGAATTTTCATTGAACTAATATTATTTTAATATTTTTATTTAAAACATATTTTTAGTGGCAGGTTTTGGACAGTTCAACAATTTTATGTTTACCTCGTGTATTTTTAAAGCAAGTTTGTATCTTCTTACATTTCAGTAAATTCACAATATTACACGATGGCTTGTAAATCAATTGTTTCTGTATATTTCAGTTAATATGAAGGTAAATAAGATGAAATCTACAACAAATCCCTGTCTTATACGTGATGCAAATTTTATTCAAGTGTTGCAACCACTCTTTTACTTTTCCTCAGTTATTTAAATCGAATTTTTGACCATTGTGGTTGGTCAATGACCACATTTGGCTCTATTAAAATTTCACTGATAGTTTGCGACTGTTCCAAGCTGAACTGAAAAGTTATTTCATTTTAACTCATGTTCCAGTCAATGCTTGCATGGTATCCTGTGTTGGCATTTAACTGGTGTGCTAATAATATTTGAAAATCAAGTAAGCTTGGAACATAGAATTAAGTAGTCAGTGTATTCCTGTTATTCACGCCTTTTTATAGAAATAACATTTGTTTTCTACTTTTGATTTAACATGATTAAGATTTCATTACCTTTTCCACGGCTTCTTATTTTTGTCTTTTTCTTTTTTCTTCATCTGTTTACCCTCCAGGGTCAGTTTTTCTCTCGGACTTAGCGAGCGATCCCACCTCTACCGCCTCCAGGGCGGTGTCCTGGAGCTTCAGACTTTGGATCGGGCGATACAGCTGGGGAGGGTGACCAGTACCTCGCCCAGGCGGCCTCACCTGCTATGCTGAACAGGGGCCTTGTGGATGGATGCTAATATTGGATGGGACAAGCAAGGAAGAGGTTGGCCGTGGCCTTAACTTAGGTACCATCCGGGCATTTGCCTAGGGGAGAAGTGGGAAACCACGGAAAACCACTTCCAGTATGGCTGAGATGGGAATCGAACCCACCTCTACTCAGTTGACCTCCCGAGGCTGAGTGGACCCCGTTCCAGTCCTTGTACCACTTTTCAAATTTCGTGGCAGTGCCGGGAATCGAACACGGACCTCCGGGGGTGGCAGCTGATCACACTAACCACTACACCACAGAGGTGGACTTGTGTTTTTATAATAAATTTGTCATTACAATCCGAGTCTTATTATTCAAAAATATTCACACTTCTTCGTACGTCGTCCGTATCCCGACGAAGTAACTAGAAGAACGGGGAAACCCCTGAGATAAATGAGTCAATATTTATTTGCCTCCGCTGAAACGTGGAGAGAGAAGATCACTGTTGAAAAGGTACTATATATACGAGAAAACATCAAGGTCCAATAGTACTGCCTTTCAGATCCCCTCTCTTTATCATTATCAATAAAGCTTCACTTACTCTAAGTTGAATCTGCTTTTTAGTAATTAACTTACCCATTCAATCTCTATTTTGCTTAGTCCAATAGCACTCATATTCGTTAGTAGTCTCCGTCTCAGAAGCCTTGTTTTAGTCAATAGTGATGCAGTCAGTTCATTTGATCTCCTGAATTCAATGATCTGCTATATCTCACTGGAATATCGAGTTGAGCCTCACTGAAATAACCTTTTCTAAACCTCAACTGCCTTTTGTCAGTCCACCGAGCTATGTAAGCGAATAAATTTGAATATTTTTTTATTTATCATTAATTGACAGTGATCAGGCCATGTACCTTCAGGTTATTTAAGATCAGTGACAGTTTTCTGTCCTGTAAAGTGTTAAGCAAGAATTTATTATATTCGCGATTCAACCTTAAACACCGTTCTCAATGTGCATTTTGAGCGAATATGAAATAAATTACAATAAATCAGGCCCCTTCAGTTTATTAGTCATTATGAACTGTGTGAGAGAACGTATTTATGTTAAAAATATATATAATTATCGCTTGTTTTATAGGCAAAAAACTCTACTGCTGGACTACCTGCCATACACTACTGGAGCAGGTCAGCTGTGGTTTACTCTATTAATGAAAGCATAGGTAAGTATGTTTGTTTTATCCCAGATCTGAAATGATAACCGATAGTTAAGAAGAATTTACTTTTGAACGTACATGTAGTAGAAATTGAGCATTACAACCTAAGTGGATTTATGATCTATTGGAAGACTATATTTTATGAATTGTACACTGTTACACTCGTTCCACAACTTTTCAATGAAACAACACCGCAGTATCTTTACTCAGATTTAAGCTACCCATCAGCATTACTCCCGAGCGAACGCCTCGCTTATTAAATCGTTCATGAGTATACACTCTTTCATTTCTCGTGTCCGATTTAAGGCTATGGAATTCGTTTTTATTTTTGCGTTTTTGTACAATCCGTCAGTAATCTAGTTTCGCACAGAACTATGTCCTAATCTATAAGGTATAATGTTTCCTGGTTTTTGACTGCAGATTGAATATTAAAACCTCTTCTCCACTATCACCACCACTATCATGATCATCACTATATGTATTTAAACCAACCTTATATCCTATTATTTGGCCCTATTCAAGACCCGCGTTGTTGAAGTTCTTGTTTCCTCCCTCTTTCTATATGGTTGTGAAACATGAACCCTAAAGACCATAGACAAACTACGCATCGGTGCGTTCGAGATGTGGTGCTGACGCGGAATACTGCTTGTACAGTGAACTGAGAATAGAACGCATATGTCCAACTATAACACATCATCTCCAAATGTCTTTCTATCCTTGTCAATTAGAAGGTTATCCAGTTCTTCGAGTTCATCACGAGAAGAGACGGAGAAAATCTTGAGAAATGCATCATGTAAGAGAAGGTGGAAGGTACTAGAGCAGCATGCAGATAGACTGACCAAATTAGGAAGCTCGCTGGTTTGTCTCTTCATCGGACAATAGGAAGAGCTGGTTGGAGAAACATAGTTAATGGCGTCACAACGCTCAGGAATGAGCAGAACGACCTGTGATGATGATTCATTTTTCCTTTCCATACGTGACTTAATTCAACGATCAGTTAATACAAGCATAGATAAATATCTTACCTAGATAATAGATACATAGATAAAGTCTGTCATACCTAAGTGATATTGCCATTAGCACGTAGCTACGATTAGAGTTGATTTTACGGAGAAAGTTGACCGTACGGTTAGGGTCGCGCAGCTGTGAGCTTTAATTCCAGGGATAGTGGGTTCGAATCCCACTTTCACCAGTCCTAATGATGATTTTGCGTGGTTTCCCATTTTCACTCCAGGAAAATAATGGGGCTGTACCTTAATTAAGGCCACGGCTGATTTCTTCCAACTCCTTGTCCTTTCTTACCCTATCGTCGCTGTAAGACCTACCTGAATCAGTGCTACGTAAAGAAAATTGTAAAAAAAAAAAAAAAACTTGATTTTCCAAATCATCTCATGCGTTCCAGATTTCACGAAGAGCTGATGGCCGTATATGTCACGTAAATAAGTTAATTTACCTTTTCGACCTACATGAACTCAAAGACAACTGAATATATCCGTTGCCAAATGATTAAACCAAAAACAAAACAGACACCAACTTTATAACCTGCCAGAGGAATAAAAGAAAAGAAACCTAGAAAACATATCACTTGACTGTGTAGTGTTTCCTGTGAACTATTAGCACATGATTTACTATGCTGGAGGGAGCAGAAGGCTATGTTCATGCTGTAAGTAACGCCTTCAGATAAAATACAATGAGACAGCGGTCTTTTACTGTCTTTAAAACACGCTGCCTGAGATGAGACTAAAAATAGCAACTCATTTCCCGGCCATGTCAGAAATCGTAAATCGATGTCCTCTACACAATACTTACAGATTTGATTTTTTGAGGCAAGAGAATGTGCGAGATACGCAGCTTCTCTCCTTAAACATATTCTGACAAAAACAATGATGAAAATAACATTTTTTAACAATTTACTTTACGTCGCAAGGACGTGGAAAGGAAGCAGCCATGGCCTTAATGAAGGTACAGCCCAAGAATTTGCCTGGTGTGAAAATGGGAAACCACGGAAAACAATCTTCAGGGTTGCTGACAGTGTGGCTCGAACCCACTATTTCCCAGATGCAAGCACACAGCTGCGCGCCCCTGACCGCACGGGCAACTCGCCGGGTATAAAAATAACATTATGAGGTATGAAGTAGTGTCACACCATAATAATCGGGCAACATATGAGGAGTGCCTACTCGAAAGGTACTATTTCCACCTTAAGAAATGTGTGGGAAAAGTGCATGAAACGTAAAATAAGAGACATGTGGAACATAACCATGATCGGAATTGGCACAACACTTAATGCGATAATATTCAACAACTCTAATGCATGTGGACGAAATACACATTTTTGTTTCTGTAAGTTGAAATAGCACCCTTTGAACAGACACCCCTCATATGAAATTTTTCTGGAATAAAGTTCAGAAATTATAAATGAAAATAGAAAATCTCTGTTTCTTATCTCAGTTTACTGATACGGGGTTTTAAGGCTGGATGACCTTCCTGATCCCAGCCTCATTTGAGGAACTAATGAAGATTAAATCAATTCCGGTGAATGAAATTAGATAAGGAAGTACAATAAATAGGCTGTGGCCTATGAAAGTAACTATTCCGGTATTTGCCTGGAAGTGAAAATGGGAAACGGCAGAAACCATTCTCAGTACAGCCGATGCTGGGGTTCGAACCTACTCCTCTCCTGAATGTAGAGCTTGGATTCATATCCACACAGAGTTTACACGCGCTGCCATTACAAGCTTCTGTGAATTGTTTATTCGCCTTCACGATCTTCTAACTATGTGGCTTAGTTTATTTGCATGTTTATTACCTTTAAATTGTTAAATAGCGAATAATCATCGCCACCTTGGTCAGCATGTGTTTCTGCTTACCATCTATGGGCGAGTCCATTATTCTCCTATCCTCAATTTGCTCCACATGAACCCTCCACCTTGCAATCCAATACAAATAATAATAATAATAATAATAATAATAATAATAATAATAATAATAATAATAATAATAATATACATAAATATATCTTTATTATAGAGTGTTACACGTTTCAGCATTCTTTTTAACTTAACCTTCAAAACAACACCACCGAGCTCGATAGCTGCAGTCGCTTAAGTGCGGCCTGTATCCAGTATTCGGGAGATAGTAGGTTCGAACCCCACTGTCGGCAGCCCTGAAAATGGTTTTCCGTGGTTTCCCATTTTCACACCAGGCAAATGCTGGGGCTGTACCTTAATTAAGGCCACAGCCGCTTCCTTCCCACTCCTAGCCCTTTCCTGTTCCATCGTCGCCATAAGACCTATCCGTGTCGGTGCGACGTAAAGCAACTAGCAAAAAAAAACTAGCAAAATAACACCTGCAGTCAGAAATAACAGTATTAGTAGTAGTAGTAGTAGTAGTAAGCACAATATTAACACACCAGTTAAGTGAATTTGAATAACCAGTCTTAAAAACGAGCCTCCTCCTCCACTACGAAATTCTTCTTGGCAGCTTATTTGCCTCCCGTTTTATGTTAATCCTTAAGATTAAAAATTTAAAAATAGAAAAGGAGTTCATAAATGCGCTTATTTGAGAACTTTTTATCCTTTCCATATCCATAGAAAGTTTTGATTATGTTTTTTAGTTGCATGTGTTATACCTTCTGTTACAGAAAAAATCGTTTAAATCTTTTCTAATTCATCAGATTGGTATTTTTATTTTTTATTATTTGCTTTAGGTCCCACTAACTACCTTTACGGTTTTCGGAGACGGGTCTGATTACTCAAATAGGTCGCAAAGGACGAATGGTTGTAAATAGGCCTCTTTTCATTTTTCTGGGTCGCATTGAACGGAGTGCCGTGGATCAAGCTAGTCAAAAAGAGCAAACAATGAGTGTAATAGTCGATAAAGTAGCAAACATTTGGTATGAGCAGGTTGGGCACGGAGGCATGCAGACGTTGGATATTATCCTCAGCAAAGTCCCACCACAGCTGGTATAACTGACCATCCAAACCTGCCGAAGATGTTAGTGGCCTGCGCCAGGACGAAATTGCCTTCCAATGAGGTCCAAAAGGTTATCGACGAGCTAGAAATCGGGAGACCTAGCTGGCCAAGAAACCACGCTGACATTATGAAGTCAGGCCAGAGGTAACCAAACTTTGTGAGGCCAGGCATTATGCTGCTGTCCAGCTCCAGGAATGGAAGCGCACACGGTTTCAGAATTTCCTCGATGTACCACCACACCGTCAGCGTTCCTTCAATCACCATCAGTGGGGAGTGGATGTCGTGGGACACCACACAGCATCGACGTCTCTCAAGTGGACTATACAACTCGTCGCAGAAGACTCTCCTGCTATTTTTGATCGGCCTGGTGGCTACACATCTTTACTCTCCGCTCGCGCCCAGCCAACAAAGCATATAGGCCGACTCCTCGTTGGATGTCAGCCTCCCTACTATCAACCACCATGACGACCACCACCATCACCACCACCTTTGCGACCTGCTCACACCTTCTCCTCCCTTTCTATCACAACTGTTACGTCGTCCCATTCATCGCCGCTTCTATCCATCTCTCTTCCCACGCTACCTCCTGTTGATCCACCTCGACTATTACGTATTCCTCCCCGCTACTTCACCGGCCGTCTACATCTGCCTTGCCAACCATTACGTCACCACCACCACCACCGCCCGTCGTACCTGCAGCAGCCACTCCTCATCTTCCATCACCGTCAGCAACATCAGCCACAAACGAAGTCTTCAGTTGCGTCGTCCGCGGCATAATTCATTCCGGCAACCGACATACAAGAACAACTCCGCCTTCAAGCCATACCCGTGAAGAGAGCGTTCCGTATCTACAACTCCACCGGCCCGACATACTTAATCAGACTTCAGCTTCACAGCGCAACAGCCGTCGCCCACCTCATCTCGAACGGAGCACTTCTCTACGGTCGTCATCCTACCGTCGAACCCTCTCGCTCACCTCCCCGCCTTAACCAACGCTCCTCCACATCTCGTCGCCATACCCGGCTAGATCATCCCCGCTTTCAACGTTCTTTCCATGCCCGTCCACTTACTTCCCCTGCTAATCTCTCCCCGCCTACCCTTGCACATCTCAAACACCTCATAACTGTCCTTTACCATATCGCTTCAACACTTCACTACCTTAACTTTTCACGCAACTTCCTTCTCAACACTCTGGTGTAAACCTCCATCTAAAGTTATTTCCCCAAGCCGAGTGGCTCCTCCATAATATTCACATCGCTTACCCATCTCCTACATCTACAAGCATCACATTACTCTCTTCACTGCTCCTGGCCCGAGAGATCGCGTTACGATCTAGGGGGCCCACCTCGCCCTCGGAGCGGGGAATGAAAGCTTTTTCGTCGCCGTAGTCGTGGGAAATGGCACCCCACGCCATGACACCTCTCGTTGAGACGGTGTGCCACTCTACAACGAAGAACCGAGATATGTCGCTGAATACCAGTCATCGCCAGTCTGCAAGCTGCCACGCTGCCCGTTACTGGCAGAAGTTCAAACGTGCTCCGTAGACGTTGAAAGGGACGCCACGATGACTGATCCTGCTCTGCTAGATGGGATATGGTACTGGTTGACACATGCCGTAACATGCAAAACATGTATCTGAACGGCGAGCATCGACATCCGCGGAAAGCTTAGAGCATGTTTCATAATGAAAGGATCCTACCTATTGCTGGTCCGCTGGGGTCGACCCGGACCTTCCCGATGCGTGTGTCTACACTTGCGTTCCCACTGCATCTAACACCGGCGTAAAGTGTAGTCAAAATGGTTAGATTGGCAAATAATGCGCCTAGACGGCCAACATGCGTCTCTTAATCCGATGACGTGGCCTCTCTCAAGCTCATCTAGCTGATTAAAGGATTGTAACATGTGCCATCGGGCCATTTTCCGTGTTCACTCATCTTAGCTCTGTGGCTCGCACTACCAGTACTGCTCACACTGCTATTAAGGTCCTATTCGGTGTCTTACTTCTATGAATGATGATGATGATGATGATCCTAGCATCTAGGTCATCGGCCCCTTCTATGAGTGAGGAAGGGACATGTACGCCCCCCTCTCCCGCACCACCCTTGGGCACTACCAAGCAACCAATCAGCGTTAAAAGCAAATGGGACATATGTAAGACTGTGGCGAATTCAATCAAATTACTTTGTCCTCGAGCGATTCGTTTATGGCACGATTTTTTTCTTTTGAAAATGAGTGTATTTATTTTATATTTTTTGTGTTTCAATTAAAAAACGATATTCTGATGCTCAGGAGGCAGTACAGGTCTAAATGCTGTAACCATGCCCATCCGCTTGCGTACTCCACTGCTCACATAGTTTAAGTCTAAGAATTAATGGTCGAATGCTCTTAAGTCTTCTTTTTCAATGGTTCCGTCTTCGTTTGCTTCAGAAGGCTTCCTTAAAGTTGATTTTTCTCTGAAGTTTTCAACAATTTTTCTACGAAAATAATGGGTTAATACTTTACCCTTTGAATTTTAGACCCTGTAGATTTTAGACAGGTGAAGGGAGTAGTCACGTTTAAATATAGGAAACCATTGAGTGTACATTTTTGATTCCTTCGACATATATTGCAGAAATATGGATTCACTTAAAGAAGTAAATTTCTTTTTTTGTGAAAAATTACTCAATTGACATTTAAATGTGTGATTACGGAGTTAAATGTATTGTGACAGTAAAACAGTCGGTATGTTTCGATTTATTTTCTTAATCAATTTTCATGATTTTTTTTCTTTTCAGGATGTCCAATGTCATTCCACTGCCAGCAGTTGATAAATGCCATGAAAGAGTTCCATACAAAGACATGTATTCGGTTTCAGCAGTGGACAGGACAGCCACATCAGGTTCACATCACAAAGATGGGGTAAACTGTTTCAACCACATCCCTAGATTTGTAATAATAATAATAATAATAATAATAATAATAATAATAATAATAATAATAATAATAATAATAATAATAATAATAATAATAATAATAATAATAGTAATAATAATAATAATAATAATGCATTTAGTCTCCCTTCAAGTACTACCATTGTTAGGATGCGTCTGAGAGAGAGAGATTTGTTCTGCAAGGAGATCTTTGTCTATTGACACTTGTTTCAACCACTTAAACACGCTTAGATTCTAACTGATCGTGCTAGTAGTAGGCCTACAGGAACTCAGAGTCAAATCAAGTGCGCTATCTATCAGTTCCACTCAAAATTTTGTTAGTATTTTAAAAAATTGTGACTTTTATCCAGTCTGCTAGCAGCTGTTAAGCAAGAACGATATTATTTGTAAATGGAAATTATTTCACGTATTAATTGCACAGCCAACAAGCAGATATGTTGAGGCCACTGTAGTTCAATCGGCGGAACAGTGGTTAAAAGCCGATGGTTGTGAGTTCGAGTCCCGCTGGGAACCGAATGGCCATTTTTGCTCTGTTCTTGGGATGTATTACATGTATCGACACGATGTAAACGCTGAAAACTTTATTTGAAAAAAAATTAATTTCTAAACGGAAGATCTTAATCAAATCAAAACTTGAAGGGAATAACAATTAATGTAATATATTCTGTTTTCAGCAGTATGCTATTTGATAACATTAGAAGAAATAGTTTAATAGGATTTTGATCCAAAAATATTATACTTCATCTCTTTTTTTTTCCATTGAAATGTGGTTAAAATTTCTGAACTATATACAGACTTATAAGCTGTTCAACATACACGCTATGCAGGTAATAGGAGTTTGAATGTTTCCTTCAACAGTCTTGTCCAATACAAAATTATTTCCAAATTGAGGGGTTTTGATGTGTATATCATATTGAAACCGTACAGTGTCCTGTACAGCTCCATGGGAATGATATGGGCCTTTATACTCCATTAAAATTACTCCTAAAGGTCGCGTCATTGGTAGCAGTATGGGCGAAGGGGATCGAGCGGCGTCCTGCCAGAATGGAACCCGCGAAAAGAGCGCCTGCGAACAAAGGGAGGACAAAGCAACAGCCAAGCCCCCGCGGAAATACGCTCTCAGCTTGCAGAGAGAGATAGAAGGGGACGCGATGCTGGAGTAGTCAGATACGCCCCGAGGTGGAGCTTAGCTTCCCAGAGTTCCAAACGAACACAAGGAACTTCCGGTTTTTTATGCACGTGTCACGGGTGCCAACGTCGGATTTTGGCGCGTAAAAACGGGGTGATATTTTTAATCCAGACATAGGAAAATTATGTGAGACACACCAGTGAATAGAGCGGAATTTTCTGCGTTCTCCAGACTAAAAATATGTAATAACTTATGCAGGGGAAGAAATGAGGTCACCAGCTGTCCAGATGTAATATATCGCTAACACATGTGGATACAGCGGCGTCACCCAAGCCAAGAGTCGCGCTTAGA
Organism: Anabrus simplex; assembly: GCF_040414725.1. Lineage (NCBI taxonomy): Eukaryota > Metazoa > Arthropoda > Insecta > Orthoptera > Tettigoniidae > Anabrus > Anabrus simplex. The sequence continues at coordinate 1,535,861,758 of NC_090265.1, read as the reverse complement.
AGATAGCTCCACCCCCCAAAGGACGCTATGAATTAATCAAAGGCGGGAAGCAAATTAGATAAAAACTGCTGATCGTAGGTCCAGCACGCCTGGCTCAAATGAAAGAGGAGACAGAGGGCCACAAGATGCACTATTCAAATATCGTCAATTCTTGGTACGAAAGGAGCTCTTGTTCTTAATGAACCGTGAACGTTGACGCCCCCAAGCTTCCGGCGGGCAAGATAATATAGGCCGGGCAGGCCAGTGCAGAGACAGTTGTTCTTTCACGGGTCGTTGAGACGGATACTATGTCCCGCGGTGTTACAGTCAGAAACCCTTAACCGCGTACAAAGACGTGTTATTGTGTACAAAAGCTTTTGTGTAGTGAACGGGAGGCCAAACGAGCCTAGGTGTATTGTTTCTGTGCTGCGTGTCAAACTAGTAAAAACCGCGAGCATATTTTACGAACAAGTATTAGAATTCGGCTGAGAAACTGCCGGTTTAATGAGTCAGTGAAATTCATAATTCGGTATCACCCAAAGTGTTACTTCGAATCAGGGGCTCGAGTCTCGTGAGCTACCCGATTCTTACTGGGAACGCGGGGGTAAACTCTGAAATAGAGGACGTGTGACGAGTGTAAAAGTGTTACCCACTTGGATTACTGTAAGATTTCAGCTGTGACGAGTTCCCCAGGATGTCGGACTTGTATGGACCAGGGATGAAGGACTGCACGCCCGCCACCTACCGAGTGGTCATGGAGTACTAAGAACTTCACCATGGGTCTCCCGTGGGAGGAGAGACAACGGCCACCAAACAGATGAGTGATGTCCAAATTTAATTTCTAAGCATGACATAACCCGGGGATAGGATTAGCGTTCTTTTGTAAATATCAAAATGTTGTAAGTTAATGCATGTCCTATATGGAAACTTTATTGATTTTATAATGTTGAAGTAAAATTCAAGGGAGCTAAATTCCCGGACGACTCATATTTCTTTCTTAATGATTAGCTTATCGTGAGGGTTATATTTTTAGTAATATGTAGAATGTCCTAGCAAATATGGGAACAAGGTTAGGAGAATATTTGAGTTTCCCGTAGGGGTGGTTGGAAACATAGTGCTGGCAAGCAGGGAAATATGTCGAAATGTTGGTAGTCACTGTCCCACGTGGTTGTCGGAGATGCCAGGGAAACTCATGGGTCGGTCAGACAATGCATGCCTAGCTTACAGATATAATCCGTGCATGTACAGCAAGGAAGAAGAAATCCCGACCGGGAGAGGTACATATTGTGTGATTTAGATAAGTGTGAGGAACCATGTGCAAGTCTCCCGTGATTTTTGATTTATTGGCCATAATGGTTTGGAGTGTTTTTTTTATCTATAGCCGGGGCGAGACCCAGGGGCAGGAGCCCTTAATCTTTGGTCAGAAGGTTTAAATATAAGTGTATTTATGTGGTATGAACGAGGAGCCATGAGAGCCATAGGCCCAAGGGAAGAAGATACGCGATATGAGACGTAGTGAGAAGGCCGAATAGGAATTTACGATGAGATGATTGAGAAGTGATCGTGCCCCAGTCTCAGTGATAATAATGAGAGAGAATAAAAGAGTATTTTATGGGAATTCCACGATAATATAAATAAGCAAATGAAATGGGCCATGGATGTGTCCCCGAGACGAGAGGGTGAACGTTTGAGGCAGAGAAGAATCTGAATGGCCGTGCGAAGTGAATGGCCGGCCTCCTTTTTTTTTTTTGTGAATGTCTAGCTCTCGCCCTCGTGACAAAAGGGTCCCGTATCCCATTGTGTTAGGGCTTGGAGCCCGGGTCTGCCCGCGTTCTTTTGTTTGGGTTAAATGGCTTAGCTAAGAATATTTGTATAATGATAATATCACGGTAACTTCTTTTAAAGGTATTTAATAAATTAGTAGGGATCTCCCCCAGATATCCGGCGAGATGAGATTGTAGCTATTCTCGGGATCTACAGAAACCCACAGTACCTCTCGGTCGGGAGTCTGCCAGTTCGACTCCGGATTATGGTGGCGCCCTTGAGCGAGCTGCTCCAAGCTTGCGCTTTGGGCCGGAGACAGTGATAACCATGCTGTTTCTTTTCTAGGAATGGTTCTCCTGTGTGCATGAATTGTATATATCCATATATCTGTGTATGTTTCGTAATTGTGTGCACATATTTTTGAGTTCAAACAGAACCTATGTGCACGTTGTGTGGTCTTGGTGATAGATGAGTAGTCCGGGGTTTAGCATAAATGGTATTTGTGTTTGTTTGTGCATTATGCAAATGTGTCTTTTAATATGATATTATGTAGTGTAGGCCCCGGTTATGTTCGTGCTTAGAACAGCTAGTAATATTTGTGTATAGGGACATCAGGATCATCTCACGGTGTGATCGACAGAATAATGTACAAAATTTCATGAACGGTATGAATTAATGAGGACAAATGAACGATAGCAAGTCGCAAAACCTCAATCATGCCGTTATGCAGGCGACGCCCATGGGCGATTCGTATTTTTTTAAAGTGATTATTATTTTCTTTTCCTCCCATATGTGGAGAGTCATTGTATAGAGAGCTGTATCAACTTCTTTAAATTGTCACGTTTTGAATAAATTCATATTCGTAACCCCTATTTAATGATTCTTGTCATTTGTAGCAGTGTTAAGCAGTATCCAATAGGCATTTGAACCCAGAGATCCTACTTTCATATTATAGACATAAGACTCCATCTTAAGTATTTGTTGTTTTTGTTTTTCTTTGAACGTACCACTTCCCCAAGTGCTCAGGCTGCCGGGCCGGCACAGAAAGTAGGAAGGGGAGCGGTCCGAAGCTCGTTAAGCAATTCGACCCGCTCTTCAATCCAATCTCATCCGTGGGTGTTTACCCCGTTACGTGGAGGCATTCTTATGCGTGGGTCATCCCTTCGAAGCCCGGTAGGGTGTATACTTGGCGCCCTTCGTGGCCGGGCATTGTTTATAGTTTACACTGTAGCATTTTTAGTAACAGATAGGCCACTCACAGGGAGGATAGTGTGCTATGATGGAGTCAAATTGCCAGGTTCGTGCCACAATCTGATTACATTTGGTATCGAACGGGTTGGCAATTATTTGGAATGGAGTACCCGCCACGTAACCGAACGGATGGAGACGTTAAGCACATGTCCGAAGTGCTAAGATTCATAATTATAGATTGGATACTGCAAGGGTTGGTTTGATGGTGTGATACTCAGCAGGACTGTCATGGTCATTGTACGGGTGTGCGTAAGTCACAACTCGTGATGAGAACTCACACAAGATCAGCCATGAAGGGGAGCGACGTGGATAATAAATAGGATAGGAAAATGACAAGAACAGAAAAATCATGTGTCCAGTTTAAGTGGAAATCCGCATGAGTGTCGCTCATTAATTAAAATGGATACCCGGGACAGACTATGAAGCTGTCATTTCTTTGGGAGACAACGTTATGGTTCTCTCAGTGTGAGGTTAAAACGGCCGGCAAAATTCTTCAAATTTCGCCAGTTACGGGTATCGGCCAAAGATTGTGCGCTGAAGTAACAACATTTGGCAGATATAAATGTGTTTTTCGAGAGGGCTTTGGACGCCGCGGATAGAGCAGGGTACCTCAACCCATGCTCTAATTTTTGCGCAGTGACGGATGCGATGTTGCCAGTTTGAGACGGGTAATTGTCTGCTAACGCCATCTTACCAATCTCAAGGTGATAACATCCATTAGTGACTGGGGTATGCCATGTTTCCAGCATACGTAAAATCGAGCCCACGGTAGGCCGCGCGCGAGACGGGAAAACTTATTCCAGGTTAAGGGCTAACGTAGAATCAGTATTATTATTGTTATTATTATTGTCAAATGATATGACAAAATTTCCTATACAATGAATTATGACATCAATATGGTAGGGGGCGTGACATAAGCCGTTTGTAGGCCCAGTTTGGATTGATTTGTTGGAATTTCGAGTAAAGTTAGGTCACGCTGAAATTTCTATTTAAAAAAAAAACATTTGAATGTATCTATGCTTTCTGTCGATCACCGGTGGTCAATTTTCTGCCCACGGGAGATCCGCTTTCTCCAAGATTGAATTTAATATGGACATGGAGGTCATGAGGGATATGATGCGCCAATTATTGGCAGAACAAAAAGAACATTTCGAAGAAAGGGCAAAGGAAGACAGGGAACTTTTAAGGGAACAATTAAATCAGCTAGGCAAGCAGGCAACAGACGTTAAAGCGCAGCTAGACAAGCAGGCGGCAGACGTTAAGGCGCAGTTTGACACGCAGGCAGAGCTTTGCCAGGCTCAGGCGGCTACGAATAAGGCTTCGTTAGACGAGCTCGCAGAGGATGTGAGATTAGGTCGTGAACGTAGCGACGAGAACGCCGCGAGGCTGGAGGCAAAGATGACTGAGGCGTTAGAGGGGAAGTTGGAAGACGTCATCCAGCAATTAAAGCAAGTGGAGATTAGGATGACGAATAGGATCGACGTGACGGACACTAGGGTAAGCGCGTGCGAGGAAGAAATGGAGAAGGTGAGCACCCGCGTAGAGGATGTTGCAAGAGACATGCAGGAGGCCAAGGCGGAAGTCCGAGAACTAAGGACACAGACGACGGAGGCCCTCGACAAGGTGGCGAAGGAGGTCAGTGACCGTCTGACCCAAGTGCAGGATATTGCGACCGCTAAGCTCAAGGAAGTCCAGACTCAAGCCCATGGAGAAGTGATGGAGCTTCGGAAGGAGGTGACCGAAGAGATGGAAGCGGAACAAGAAGAAGTCCGAGGGAAAATCCAAGGCCTGAACCGACAGGTGGAAGAGTGGGGCAACAAGACCCACAAGGCTGCCGTCCAAGTAGAAGTCCACGCGGAGCTTATTAAGGAGATCCGGGAGGAGGTCGAGTTGTTAAAGTTCCAAGAGGCGAGAGGTGAGATCGTGATGCGATCGATCCTCAAGAAGCAGGATAGCGTTGACAGAGTGAGTCCGCCCAGCAGTATTGGTCACGAGGCCAACGTCGACGTTTCGCAGGGAAATGAAAATGCACAATTGCATAATGCACCTCGGGGACAATCGACCCCGCAAGAGAGTGGACCAATTCCGGTATATAATCTCCTCCGGATGACGAATGACGAGCCGAAGAAATTCGGGTCAAACACTCATCTTACCCCGAAAGGTTTCCTTGCTGAGGTAGACCAATACTTCATTGATCATCGAGTTCCAGCGGACCGAAAACTGAGAGTAGTCGAACGGTACTTAACGGATCAGCCTTTGGTCTGGTACCGGGCGTTCAAATATTGTTTCGATGGGTATGAGGAGTTCCGGCGGCGCTTCCTTGAGAAGTATTGGGGAATCGAGACGCAACAGAATTTGAGGCTAGAATTGTATTCGCGCAGGTATTCGGGTGCAGGGCAGACCCGTTTCTGCGAGTACTTCGTGGGCCAGTTGTTGAAGTTTAAAGAACTGGATAGTCCTCCCACAGAGCTAGAGTTGATTTCCGCCATCGGGAAACAGCTCCCACCGGAAGTACAGAAGGTGCTCATAGCGGCGAATGTCCGAAATGCGGTCGATGCTGAACAAATATTGAGGCAGCTCGATCAAACGAGTGGAATGCAGGCGCGACATCGCCATAGCGAGGCGGTCCATGTTGTCGACCTAGCGCAAGATGAAAGCCCACCTAAAAGGAAGAACCAGGGGACTAGTACGAATGAAGTTCGGGAGATGTATCCCTCGAGAATTAGGAGTGATTGGGGTCCCCAGACATGGAATGGACCGAAACGGGAATACCAGGAGGGCTGGAACACCCGCGAACCAGGACCCCGTGAGAGGATGAATCAGGGGCCAAGGCTTCGGTATCGCCAGTATGGACAGCGGAGGAGGCCGTACCAGAATTGGGGACCGAGCGGACAACGGTCGACAGGGCAACGACCAGGAAGAAGGGAAGAGTACATACGAGATCGCAGGAATGAGTCGCGACAGTATGTGGAACAACTGCGAAACACGCCGCCCGGTATTGACAAGTGGCAGAGACCCATTCAGGGTATGGCCGCCGCGGGAATGTGCGAAGGGGCAGAAAGCCTGCAACTGCAAGCCCACAAGAAGGAAGGACGTGGAAGAGAGTTGAACCCCCATGCTCAGGAGTATGCCAGTAGCTCCGGAGCGCAAAAAAAAATTTCGCCTAACTAGTGAGGAGATAGCCTGCGGTTCGGGGAGCAACCATTCTTTCGATTCACAGAGGACGTCAGTTACCATAGCTGCGTGGGTGATCCAACCCGAGGATTTGATCGAAGACGCACACCGACAGAATAAGAGGATTATAAGGGAATTACCAGTGGTGTACATCAGAGCTAATGGATTGCGCGTGCGCTCTCTTGTAGACACGGGAGCCAGCGTAAGCGTCGTATCTAGAACGCTTATACGGGAAATCCAATCGAAGGAGCAGATCCCATTATTACCGGTCTCTAACATGAAGGTACGAGGAATCATCCCAGATCGCACCACAGTGTGCAAGGCTCAGGTTTATTTAGAATTGCAGATCGGAGAGGCCATTACTTCACACCCATTTATCATCCTCGAGAAGATGGAATACAACATTATATTAGGTGCCGACTTCTGGAGGGACTATAAGGCAGTTATCGACATGCACCGAAATGAGATCAGGCTAGAGATCAACATGCATTCCGAAGGGGTGAAACTAAACGAAATTGGAGACTGCGTAGTCGATGAGAGGATTTGGACTACTCAAGTGACCTACGACGAGGAAGTCCGTCCTGATCAGATTCTGGATGGGAAACATCAGGAAGAAGAGATAATAATCGGACTCGAGAAAATGGTTGCAAACTTGGAACAGGAAGAGGAAGAACCGACATTTGAGGAGGCAGTGCTATCAAAAATTAATAAAGCAATTATAGGTGAAGAGGGAAGAGCTAGACTGAAAGAAATCTTGGAACGCCACCGCGATGCATTTGGGTCACAACCGGGAAAAATTTCGAATTTCAAATACAATGTCGTCGTCACAAGTTGGGAACCTTTTCGACGGAATCCGAACCCGATTCCCGAGAAACATTATGCCAAGGTACGACCTATCATCAAGGATATGGAAGAAAACCAGTTAATTTCCAAATCTCCGACGCCATTTTTAAACCCTTTAGTCATCGTGGAGAAGACGAACGGTTCGCTGAGTGTGTGCCTAGACGCACGTGCCATTAACGAGCGCTTGGTACCAGAGTACGATAGGGCACCAAACATTAAGGATATTTTGGAGAAATTTAGTCACAAAAATTATTTTTCGGGGGTCGACTTGAGATCGTCCTACCACCATATTGAGTTGTCAGGGGAATCCAAGGAACTGACGGGATTCATGTTTGACGGACAGACGTACGTCTACAATCGTTTGCCGTTCGGCGTCAAGAACGCAGGATCGGCCTTGATAAGGGCACTTGATAGGAATTTGAGCGAGCAGGTGAAGAACTTTACGGTGTGTTATGTGGACGACATTTTGATTGCGAGCGAGACTCTGGAGGAGCATTTGGAACACTTGAACCTGTTATTAGCAGAATTGAATAAAAACAACTTCAAAATTAATTTGGATAAGTCGAACTTTTGCCAGAAAAGCATTTTGTTCCTGGGACACGTCATAGATTCGGAGGGTGTTACTCCGAACCCCGTTAAGATTCAAGCTTTTCAAAATTTCCCCAAACCAACACGAGTCAAACACATCAGGCAGTTTTTGGGAATCTGCGGGTTTTTCGCCGATCATTGCCCTAGTTACACGGAGGCGGTAGCTCCTCTTCAGGACCTCCTAAAGAAGAATAATAGATGGAAATGGGATTCAAAGTGTGACGAAGCTTTCCAAAGGACAAAAGAATTACTTGCCAACAGCATCAAGCTTGGGTATCCCGACTTTTCGAGCAAATTCGTAGTCCAAACCGATGCATCCATGATAGGTGTAGGGGCGGTATTGTACCAGGAGACGCCGGATCAGGAAAAACGCAGAAACTACATCGCGTTCATGAGTCGTAGACTTCGGGCTCATGAATGCCAATATACCGTCACGGAATTAGAGATGTTGGCAATTGTTACAGCCCTCAGTCACTGGAGGAAGTATATATACGGATTCCCGGTCGTGCTGCGGACAGACCATAAAGCTTTGACCTTCGCTTTGAAGTCGACGATGGCATCCGAGAGAGTAAACCGCTGGACGTTATTCATCCAACAATTCGACTTAGAGATCGAACATTGTGCAGGAAAGGACAACGTGATTGCCGACGCATTAAGCCGAAACCCCGAACCGGAAGCCCAAGTTCTTCATCACATAGAGTTGAGCGGGGGTGACCGTGAGACGTTGGACAGGCTGCAACGCATCGGAGAAGAGCAAGAGAATTGGCCCGCGACCCGACGATTGATCGATTTCTTCAGGAAGAGGATACCAGCAGGAACGCCTGAATACCAGGAGAGTGAGAGGCAGGCACCAAAATATAACTATTTCAACGGGATCCTTCACCAGTTCATCGATGAAGATCATACGAAGTACCGTATTGTTGTTCCGCCCGTGCTGCAAGTGGAACTGATTTGGCTCGCACATCATTCCATCGGTCATGCGGGAATCGATAAAGTTACCTCGACACTACAGGAGACCTTTGTCTGGCCGAGAATGAGGCGGATGATTAGGACCGTGTTGACAACATGTGATACTTGTCAACGAATCAAACCAAATACCTATCTCCTGCGGCAACCACCTAAGCCGCTGTTGCCAGAGAAGCCACGAGAGCTATTTGCGATAGACTTTTACGGGCCCTTACCCAAGGCAATTAGAGGGTTACAATTCATTTTGGTCTGCGTAGATGTTTTCTCGAAGTATGTGATGCTGTGCCCAGTACAGAAGGCAAACTCCAGGTCGGTACTGACACAGATCCGAAATAAGATCATTCCATCTATGGGGAAGCCAGATAAGATATTGAGTGACCATGGGTCTCAGTTCACGTCCGCCATGTTCAAACGCGAGATCGAGCAACTCCAAATCCAGCATATCTTCAGTTCTATTAGGCATCCTGAGTCCAATCCATCAGAAAGGATCATGCGCGAAATAGCAAAATTCTGCAGAGTTTATTGCGCCAGACAGCATTGGCGATGGGTTGATGTTCTTCCGATCATCATGGAGTGCATCAACGGGACGATTCATGAATCTACGGGGCAGATCCCGATAGCGGTACATTTTGATCAGAAACCAGAGAGACCGTGGCACCGCGTGCTACAGTGCCCAGAAGATCCCAGGCCTTCGGCTGAACTTCGTGTGAGGATAGCTTTGGACCATCTCAAAGCCCAGGCAGAGAAGAGGCTCAGACGTCATCGAAACCGGAGATTTCATCGGCCACTTCGTGTGGGAGAACTAGTTTTAGTCAAACGACCTGCCATGTCCGACCCTCCGAGGAAGTACTACCACAAGTTTGCAGAACTTTACATCGGGCCGTATAGGATAATCCAGAACCTAGAGAATAATGCCTACAAAGTACAGTCAATGGATGGGAGAACAGAGGCCACTTACAATGCTGCAAATCTCAAACTGTACCACGCCCCAGGACAACACCCTGAAGAAGGTCCGGAGGAAGAAGAACCAGGAGAAGCCGAGGATGACGAGGACAACCCGGATCCAATGGAAGAAATGGAAGCCGATGAAGAAGATGATGCCGTGAATCACATTGTTTTGGAAGAAGGGAGCGAGTCCGAGGCATCAGCCTGTGAAGATTGTCCAGAATGTTCTGAGAGGACCGGTCTTAGGAACGCTTTAATTAATCTATGCTACCAGATACAACTGGAGAACACAGAGTTGACCGAGAAGGTCCACAAGTTACGCGACCATCACCAGTGACTATTTTCCGAGACAGTTTAAAGGGAAAGAAAAATCCCGAGTTCGTGATTTTTCTTTGATGAAGTAGGAGGAGAATGAAACCGTACAGTGTCCTGTACAGCTCCATGGGAATGATATGGGCCTTTATACTCCATTAAAATTACTCCTAAAGGTCGCGTCATTGGTAGCAGTATGGGCGAAGGGGATCGAGCGGCGTCCTGCCAGAATGGAACCCGCGAAAAGAGCGCCTGCGAACAAAGGGAGGACAAAGCAACAGCCAAGCCCCCGCGGAAATACGCTCTCAGCTTGCAGAGAGAGATAGAAGGGGACGCGATGCTGGAGTAGTCAGATACGCCCCGAGGTGGAGCTTAGCTTCCCAGAGTTCCAAACGAACACAAGGAACTTCCGGTTTTTTATGCACGTGTCACGGGTGCCAACGTCGGATTTTGGCGCGTAAAAACGGGGTGATATTTTTAATCCAGACATAGGAAAATTATGTGAGACACACCAGTGAATAGAGCGGAATTTTCTGCGTTCTCCAGACTAAAAATATGTAATAACTTATGCAGGGGAAGAAATGAGGTCACCAGCTGTCCAGATGTAATATATCGCTAACACATGTGGATACAGCGGCGTCACCCAAGCCAAGAGTCGCGCTTAGAAGATAGCTCCACCCCCCAAAGGACGCTATGAATTAATCAAAGGCGGGAAGCAAATTAGATAAAAACTGCTGATCGTAGGTCCAGCACGCCTGGCTCAAATGAAAGAGGAGACAGAGGGCCACAAGATGCACTATTCAAATATCGTCAATTCTTGGTACGAAAGGAGCTCTTGTTCTTAATGAACCGTGAACGTTGACGCCCCCAAGCTTCCGGCGGGCAAGATAATATAGGCCGGGCAGGCCAGTGCAGAGACAGTTGTTCTTTCACGGGTCGTTGAGACGGATACTATGTCCCGCGGTGTTACAGTCAGAAACCCTTAACCGCGTACAAAGAAGTGTTATTGTGTACAAAAGCTTTTGTGTAGTGAACGGGAGGCCAAACGAGCCTAGGTGTATTGTTTCTGTGCTGCGTGTCAAACTAGTAAAAACCGCGAGCATATTTTACGAACAAGTATTAGAATTCGGCTGAGAAACTGCCGGTTTAATGAGTCAGTGAAATTCATAATTCGGTATCACCCAAAGTGTTACTTCGAATCAGGGGCTCGAGTCTCGTGAGCTACCCGATTCTTACTGGGAACGCGGGGGTAAACTCTGAAATAGAGGACGTGTGACGAGTGTAAAAGTGTTACCCACTTGGATTACTGTAAGATTTCAGCTGTGACGAGTTCCCCAGGATGTCGGACTTGTATGGACCAGGGATGAAGGACTGCACGCCCGCCACCTACCGAGTGGTCATGGAGTACTAAGAACTTCACCATGGGTCTCCCGTGGGAGGAGAGACAACGGCCACCAAACAGATGAGTGATGTCCAAATTTAATTTCTAAGCATGACATAACCCGGGGATAGGATTAGCGTTCTTTTGTAAATATCAAAATGTTGTAAGTTAATGCATGTCCTATATGGAAACTTTATTGATTTTATAATGTTGAAGTAAAATTCAAGGGAGCTAAATTCCCGGACGACTCATATTTCTTTCTTAATGATTAGCTTATCGTGAGGGTTATATTTTTAGTAATATGTAGAATGTCCTAGCAAATATGGGAACAAGGTTAGGAGAATATTTGAGTTTCCCGTAGGGGTGGTTGGAAACATAGTGCTGGCAAGCAGGGAAATATGTCGAAATGTTGGTAGTCACTGTCCCACGTGGTTGTCGGAGATGCCAGGGAAACTCATGGGTCAGTCAGACAATGCATGCCTAGCTTACAGATATAATCCGTGCATGTACAGCAAGGAAGAAGAAATCCCGACCGGGAGAGGTACATATTGTGTGATTTAGATAAGTGTGAGGAACCATGTGCAAGTCTCCCGTGATTTTTGATTTACTGGCCATAATGGTTTGGAGTGTTTTTTTATCTATAGCCGGGGCGAGACCCAGGGGCAGGAGCCCTTAATCTTTGGTCAGAAGGTTTAAATATAAGTGTATTTATGTGGTATGAACGAGGAGCCATGAGAGCCATAGGCCCAAGGGAAGAAGATACGCGATATGAGACGTAGTGAGAAGGCCGAATAGGAATTTACGATGAGATGATTGAGAAGTGATCGTGCCCCAGTCTCAGTGATAATAATGAGAGAGAATAAAAGAGTATTTTATGGGAATTCCACGATAATATAAATAAGCAAATGAAATGGGCCATGGATGTGTCCCCGAGACGAGAGGGTGAACGTTTGAGGCAGAGAAGAATCTGAATGGCCGTGCGAAGTGAATGGCCGGCCTCCTTTTTTTTTTTGTGAATGTCTAGCTCTCGCCCTCGTGACAAAAGGGTCCCGTATCCCATTGTGTTAGGGCTTGGAGCCCGGGTCTGCCCGCGTTCTTTTGTTTGGGTTAAATGGCTTAGCTAAGAATATTTGTATAATGATAATATCACGGTAACTTCTTTTAAAGGTATTTAATAAATGAGTAGGGATCTCCCCCAGATATCCGGCGAGATGAGATTGTAGCTATTCTCGGGATCTACAGAAACCCACAGTACCTCTCGGTCGGGAGTCTGCCAGTTCGACTCCGGATTATGGTGGCGCCCTTGAGCGAGCTGCTCCAAGCTTGCGCTTTGGGCCGGAGACAGTGATAACCATGCTGTTTCTTTTCTAGGAATGGTTCTCCTGTGTGCATGAATTGTATATATCCATATATCTGTGTATGTTTCGTAATTGTGTGCACATATTTTTGAGTTCAAACAGAACCTATGTGCACGTTGTGTGGTCTTGGTGATAGATGAGTAGTCCGGGGTTTAGCAAAAATGGTATTTGTGTTTGTTTGTGCATTATGCAAATGTGTCTTTTAATATGATATTATGTAGTGTAGGCCCCGGTTATGTTCGTGCTTAGAACAGCTAGTAATATTTGTGTATAGGGACATCAGATCATCTCACGGTGTGATCGACAGAATAATGTACAAAATTTCATGAACGGTATGAATTAATGAGGACAAATGAACGATAGCAAGTCGCAAAACCTCAATCATGCCGTTATGCAGGCGACGCCCATGGGCGATTCATATTTTTTTAAAGTGATTATTATTTTCTTTTCCTCCCATATGTGGAGAGTCATTGTATAGAGAGCTGTATCAACTTCTTTAAATTGTCATGTTTTGAATAAATTCATATTCGTAACCCCTATTTAATGATTCTTGTCATTTGTAGCAGTGTTAAGCAGTATCCAATAGGCATTTGAACCCAGAGATCCTACTTTCATATTATAGACATAAGACTCCATCTTAAGTATTTGTTGTTTTTGTTTTTCTTTGAACGTACCACTTCCCCAAGTGCTCAGGCTGCCGGGCCGGCACAGAAAGTAGGAAGGGGAGCGGTCCGAAGCTCGTTAAGCAATTCGACCCGCTCTTCAATCCAATCTCATCCGTGGGTGTTTACCCCGTTACGTGGAGGCATTCTTATGCGTGGGTCATCCCTTCGAAGCCCGGTAGGGTGTAATATATTTATTAAGAGGTAGTTATTACCCAAAATTGCAATATACCACACACTAGAGTCTTGCTAATCCGAACCCCAGTAATCCGAAAACTTGGTTCATCCGGACTGAAATTCTCAAAGGTACCAAAGTTGTAATGTGATGAAAAAATGTATTCTTTGAGTGAACATTACTTGTTTTATTATTCATTTTAATGTTGCGCTCTGTTGTGATAATTAGTAGGGTGGAGTAATGAAATGGAATATTAACATACACATTTTTCTCAGCGTGGTTTCATTCGAGATTTGTATCAACCTCAATTTACTCTCTGTTTACTTACTTACTTAACCTGTTTACCCTCCAGGGTTGGCTTTTCCTACGGACTCAGCGAGGGATCCCACCTCTACTGCCTCAAGGGCAGTGTCCTGGAGCGTCAGACATTGGGCCTGGAGATACAACTGGGGAGGATGGCCAGTACCTTGCGCAGGCGGCCTCACCTGCTATGCTGAACATGGGCCGTGCAGGGGATGGGAAGATTGCAAGGGATAGACAAGCAAGAGGGAAGGAAGCGTCCGTGGGCTTAAACTAGGTACCGTCCCGGCAATTGCCTGGAGGAGAAGTGGGAAACCACGGAAAACTACTTCCAGGATGGCTGAGTTGGTAATCGAAACCGCCTCCAGTGACGTTCGGTGGGATGCCTAACATCATAAAACATCAGGCGTGGCTGACTCACCCAGTATAGCATATAAAAAGTAGTTAACAGACATGAGGTCCTGTAACCAGAACATTTGAGTTTATGTTAGCTTGTATGAAATGATTATGAAATCTCTAAAAGGAAACTAACTGTTGTTTCAGATACTTCTGTCCACGTTAATCATTCTTCCAGTTATTTCTTATTATTTCAGGCATAACTGCAGTTCTGACTTTGGAGTGAGAAGGGATTTATCAGTTCAATATCTGATATTGGGAGACACCTGTTGGTCTGAGGAAAAGTTAATATATCACATGGGCCGAATTTTAGGATTACAGCGCAGACCGGCAAGGGTAAGTTCAATCAGTTCAATCGTGTTTGGTGAGTACCGTTTCCTCAGTAATGAAACTTGTCTACTCTTTTGCAACAACCCTACAGCGACCAAGAGTCTATTGTAATGATCTAATGCCTGTTGCTCACGGTAAAATTTTCTGTCAAATTTATTGTACAATAATTTAATTTTATAAAATTTCTGTTATCACTGTCAAATTCAAGTTTTATAAAACCTTTGATAAAATGTTTCATAAAATAGGACATGTGCTATTCCGTAAAATTAATCTTACGAAACGTGCCAATCAGTGAAGCTGACATCACGATGATGCTGGCGCTACGTCGTGAGAAGATTGTGAAACTCGATTGTAAACAAACACTTCTTTCTAAAATGGCAGGATCCGGGAGGACTAAGGAAGCTGGTAGTGTTTTACTGGACGAATTCCAGAAATATCCTTGTTTGTACGAAGTTAAAACGCCACTTTACCACAACCGAAATGCAAGAAGAGAGGCAGAAAACACAATCGCCGAATTCCTATATGAATGCTGGTGTTCTAACCTCAACGAATTTTTGACCAAGAACAGCAATCCTCTACCTCCTTCTCTTCTTTTGCTCCATTCCCGAGTCCAGCATTTCCTGGCATTTCTTTTCTTCCTTTATACCACTGTACAACATATAATTGCAGCCAAAGCAGCAAGTTTTGCTTTGTTTGTTAGAGTCATACTCTCAAACACACTCTAAGTTGAACAGCTGATTCTTGGTTTAAAAGTTTAGCGATAGATGGCAGCACATATACATCTTAGTTCAGAAGTGAGTTCATAGATGGCCATCCCGATGCTTCCACGGATTTTATAAAATAATTTTACCGTGAGCAACACATTTTGTTTTCACCAAATTTTTTATAAACTTTTTTGTACAACAAATTTTACAAAACGTTTTACCGTGAGCAATAGGCATAATGATTTATTTTTACATTTCATTGTTAAAGGCTAATAGTCTACAGTGATACACTTTTAATGCATACCTCTGACCTACTCAATCTTACACCCTATCTTATGAATTAATTTGTCCAGGGATAACGCTTTCAACATACTTTAAAATTGCGAATACCTTTGGGAAGATATACTGTATCCATACGTCACTAGCTCCCTGATGTTCGAAGAATGGCAAGGGATGAAATTCTTGAGCTCGGAATGCAATGACTTTTGAGATACTCTGTAGATGAGTATAATCACAGTCTAACCAGTCGCGAAGCTCTAATAAGAGGAAGGTTCACCCACTTGACAGTGGAGCGACACTAACACCTCTGGCGGCGAGGTAGAGGCAACTTCCTTGCAGACAACAGGGAAGGAATTACCACTACAGTCTAAAATGGCCATAATTTCTGAACCATTCATGCAAATAATGTCCTGACATGGTTATTGTAATCCTTATAAAATAGTGGAGGAGATCAAACAATTTATTTCGATGAGGAGTTCGAGGAGAATATCGAAATATTTATTTAATTTTATGGAGTTATGTTTTTTCACCGCGGACTATAACAAAAATCGCTTCTAGAGGGCAACTGGTTCGAAATAGGTATATACCATCCCGGACTTTTTTGTAGAGGTTTTTATGCTCTACAATTCTTACACTTACGCTTGGGGTCTATCGTTGACGGTTCAGGCAGCGTAAGCCAAGAAAGCAAGTGACCCACCATGGTAGAGTGCTGGCCTTCTTAGCCCAACTCTGGCAGGTTCGATGTCACTCGCTTGGAGCGCTGTAGTCGCCTCGGATGAAAAATATCATCAGAGATTCGCGACTGTATATATTAGACTGTGGTATAATCAAGAAGTATAAATAACCACCTAATCGATACTTTATTATTGCCTCAGGCAAAATTGAATATAAATTAACACTTACAGGACATGTTTCGACCACTTAGTGGTGCCCTTCAGCTGTATAAAGAAAACATTGAGAAGGAAAAACATTAGGACAATAAGCACAAATAAAAGTTCTTTGGAGACTCCTTTGTTAAAAAATGGAGGTCATCAGAACAGGACATATTGCCTCTCGTTCTTGTTTGGAAAAGATGTTTATTCTGCGCTGTCTAGAGGGTCTGTCTTTGAGCGCGACCTGGTAAAGTAACGATGTGACACTGTCTGACAGTTCATGCAAAGCTCTGGAGAGAAGGGAAGTAGAGTTTTGTCGTCATCTAAAATAACATGTGAGGGAGGAGGGAGATTGGGCTGTGCTTCTGCGATGTCGTGTTTGATTATATCTCTTGTTCGACAGCTGAAGAGGACCACTAAGTGGTTGAAACATGTCCTGTAAGTGTTAATTTATATTCAATTTTGCCTGAGGCAATAATAAAGTGTCGATCAGGTGGTTATTTATACTTACTTCTTGACTGATACTCTGTAGGCTCAAATGTGTATGTCAGCTGTTCACAGTCCACTAACTACCGAGCGCAGTTAAGATTAGAGTTATAATTACTAAAAGCTAGGAAGAAGGATAGAAAATGGAAACACTTTGAAAGTTCACGATGTGCAGTAAACACAAGTACTTTTGTTAATAACTCACCTCAGTGCAATGAGAGTCTTTCACGCTGTGGTGTTAATAAGAGGTCACATTATTCACTTGCTGTAGAATATTCTCAGCGGAAAGTGGGGCACTAATAGCATAATCATGTATATTGGAACATTACAAGAACCAGGTCCACGATATCTTGGTGATCAGTGGTTTATTTTATTTCAGATGAGGTCACTGGAGTCATGGACAAACCGGCCACCTAACGGCAGGTCCTTCGATTCTGTGACATCGGTATGTACTGAAATATCTGAAGTTTTGGGTGACTTTAATTTACATTTAAGTGACATATCTTCGTTGTGGCTAGAAAAACCGCTACATGTTTATTTCAGCGAGGAACACTCACCAGAAACTTATGTCATCTAATGTTCAGCATTGTGTGAACTACATCAACGAATTTTCGTTGATATATGTGCTGCAGGTCAGTATTCCTTCGCTTAAGATTGTCACATAGCGGTATTCCGAGACGTGTCGACGTTACAGTATATTGCAGGTAGAGAACTTTAAGAGAGCTATTTTGAAAGCTGGCTTACAAGACTGGCATGTAGGTCAGAAAAACAATTGAACATCATTCAGTTGTCTGTGCGGAGGGCTCATCGCTGTAGTAACAGCGGCGAGGTTGTCAACATTATAGTTCAGAAGGTAGAACATAGGGCGATTCCTGCCGCTACACTAGTTTGATTGCAAAGCATGGCCTTGAGGCCACCAATCACTTGTCGACAGTGCACAGGAACCGTAACTATGATTGGTGGCCTTGAGGCCATGCCTTACATTTAAACCAGTGTAGAGGCGGGAAGCGCCTGAATTTCTACCTTCCGAACAATAGTGTCTGCTTGTAGCTTCACTTAGTTAGCTGTGCTTTATGCTTCGTTGTTTGTTATTTTCATTTTCTCCAGTCACCCATACTTCTATTTATTTTGGATTAGATATTGATTTCATGTCAGTCGCTAACTTCTAGTGAAGACTTCTCATATTACTTTCCGATGAATGCACTGTATCATCATTTGCAAGTTATTTCAAAATAGCAATAACATGATTTACTAACTCAGGTAGTAATCTATTCAGGTAGCTCACCACCCAGGAAACATCAGACTTCCGCACAAATAATAATTTTCTTTCTCGTTTCAAGGAGGACATTCTGAAGATTATTCGTGTGTAGTATTCCTTTCCGTAAAAGTACACATTTTTAAGTGATATATATACATATCTCAGTTTCTGTTTTTATTATTAGTATTATCTAGTATTAAAAATAGTTTGAAAGTTTATCATACATATGTTTCATTTCATATCATCAACTGTATTAGGCCCCGTCACTTATTGTAACCAAACTGACAGATATATAAAACTCGAAGCTTAAGATTGACGTCTCTTATCAAAATATAAAAGTATAGATTTGTTTATTTTTCTATCGGCTTTCCGTATGGATGTTATTCTAACATATATTGTTCATAAACGTTCATAGACTGCAATGATAGTGTATAGAATGTTGTGTAAGTAATATTATCGAAACTAGTTAGTGTATCAAAACGTGTAATATTATTGTAAGCTCAGACCACAACAATAAGAATATATACTTATCTACCATTATTAAACCAAATGCATCCTTTCTACGATACTAGTCGCTTTTCTCGTCTACATAGCTGCCTAAAGTGTTTACATTTCGTCCAAAAATACCTCTGTAGCACCTCAGTAGTACAGCTTAATCTCTGTTTTTCGTTTTGGTTCATCGTCGAGAAGACATGAAATTCACATAAATGTATGATACATTAACTGCCATCTCAGATCTGGTCCGATATTATTTTCTCATCGATAAATGAAATGAATTCAAACGCCTTACACCAAGTTTCTGTGTAGGTTATTCCGTTCTTCTCATAATACATATTAACTGGAGCAGAGTTTACAGCAAAGCACGCTGAACACTCACAACAAACTCATAAAATGAACAATTCATTTCATCATGTTTGAATTCAGAGGTCACAGATAGTTACGTTCTTCTTTCTTTTTAAACAGGAAGGAAGTGGTGGTCTGGAACAAATTGATGCTGTAAGGGCAGGAAGGATTTACAATTGTTCGTCAGGTAAGCGCTTATATTTCACGTGAAAATAGACTGTTCAATTAATAATTTGATATTAGTAATATTGATTAGCAAAAACGTTAAAACAACAGTAAAAAAAACGATGAATTCAATTTCTGACCAGTCACAATACCGTTAATTATTTTATATATGACTGTTCCCTACCACAGAAAACATCCCGTCAGACTGATTTTGGACGTCACTTGCGAAGAAACCGTTTACTAATGATACTCGTACATTCAAAAATAAATTTCTGACAGCACGTGTGATGAATTTCACTTTGAAGTTCAATTTGCTGGTGTTTGATAGAGAGTAAAAATTTATATTTCTAAGAAGCAAAGTTTTCTTTAATATTGTATCATTTCTACCATAAAACTGAATATTTCTTCAAAACAAAATATATTTTTCTATTAATTTGAATATATCTTTGTTGATTAAAGTGATCATTATGACATGGTTCTTGGACCGACCCATGCAGAATCAATTTTTCTTGATTTATATTGGTCGTATAAAGAGTTAACTTACCATTCAAGATTCCAACTCTGCCTAAGACGAAGATTCAATACTTTTATTTCAGAATTCATCAGGTAGTGAGTGGTCAAATAACGGATATGTGTCTGATAAGATCACAGGGGATGTACAACATCCAATACAATAATTTCGTGTGGCTGTTTCTAGCCGAGTGCAGCCCTTGTAAGGCAGACCCTCCGGTGAGGGCGGGCGGCATCTCCCATGTGTAGGTAACTGTGTGTTTTTGTGGTCGAGGATAGTGTTATGTATAGTGTGTGAGTTGCAGGGATGTTGGGGACAGCACAAATACCCAACCCCCGAGCCATTACAATTCACCAATGAAGTTTAAAATCCTCGATCCGGCCGGGAATCGAACCCGTGACCCTCTAAACAGAAGTCCAGTACGCTGACCATTCAGCCAACGGGTCGGACAACATCCAAGAAATAGTGGTGTACAAATTTTTATATGTTGACATACGAAGGTTTGTGGAGGTGTTTAAATAATATACCGCTGGCTACTTTCTGATGGTTTTCGGAGACGCCTGTGGAAGTTTTAAAGTTAAAATGTATCCATCTGGAGAGTTCATTTTGTACTAAGATATAATTTTATTGCTCAGTGTACCTTTCTATATAAATAATGATTACCTCTTAATTAATACCGTCGCCTCGCCAAACTTCTGTAGAATTAGCACACGTATCCCAGTGCCTTCTCAGGTTCGCGGCACTTAAGTTGCTCCTCTGAGACCCTTTACTGTGTACCCAGCGTCTCCGTCACGTCTTCGAGATGCATTATCTCGACAAGAAACTCAACACCCAGCTGGCCTCCTTAAGCTAATGGGAGTATTAAATGGGGACTTACGCGTCCAGCGTCGCCCATTGTAAACGGTAACGTGCAGAAGAATTCATTCTCTGTGGTGTTATATGGCTTAATTCTACTCCTAAGTCTTCATGCTGTGAGACAACTTTGTTTGCATACTCTTCTTCAATGTATCACATTACATCTCCCCAAAATGTGAGGTTGCTAATTTATTTCTCGACCTCCACAGTTACGCTGGACTTTTAGCACTTGCTACGTGTGTTGCTAATCCTGTAATGCCCAGCGTGGGCTAGTTATCAAATTAGTTATTGGCAATTATAGGATTCCCAAGGCACAACTTTTTCTCTTACGATATACTGAGACATATTTGTCACATTATTGTGAGCAACTCGAGATGTCGTTGTATATAAAATATGTAGACTACAGTTTGTCGATGTTCCGAAAATATTGTAGCAATCTTTATCCAACGTCCGCAGTCAGTGTAGTCCTATACAGTCAACTCTAGATATAGTGAACTCGGTTACAGCTATAGTGAATCTAAAAGTCTGATCCCGATTAACATCCATTACATTATAATACATACTAAAAATTTTGCTTATAGTGAATTCCTACTTTGGCCATAGTGAAACCGAAAATTAAAAAAGCAAAGAAAATCATATTATGCAATACATTGCATTGTAAAATAATGTATTTTTTCTGCATATACATACATACGCCTTCATTACAGACTGTAAAAACCTTTCAGTGTTCACTCTGCAAGCCTCGGTCAATTTACTAAATATTGACACAATCCTCTATCTGTTACTAGTTCTGTGGTAGCCTCGTTTGGTTATATACCCCTTATGTTTAAAACATTATAAACTGAATCGAACCACCGTCTTCTTGGTCTCTCTCTCTCTACTTCTCTTATCCTCCATTACACAGTCCATTATTCTCCTAGGTAGCCTATCCCCTCCAGTCGCCTCACATGTCCCCACCATAGAGGCCAGTTTATGCGTACAGCTTCATAAATCGAGTTCATTCCTAACAACCTTTATCATCTCATTCCGAGTACACGCCTGCCGTTGTTCCCACCTGTTTGTCCCGACGATCATTCTCTCTACTTCCATGTCTACTACTTCTAAGTTATGAATAGGATATCCTGAGTCCACGTAGCATTTATTCCCTTACAGCAAAGTTGGTCTGAATAAAGTACGGTGTGAAGTTAGTTTCATCCAGGAGCTGACTTCCTTCTTACAGAATACTGATCACAACTGCGAGCTCACTCCACATTGAGTCAATCTCACTTACTATGCTACCATCCTGGTAGGTCATACATCCTAAATACTCGAAATGACCTACCAGTTCCAGCGTTGTATTCCCAACGTGACATTCAATTCCCCTTAGGTTTCATATCTGGTGACATCGCTTTAGTCCTCGAAAGGCTATTCTCCATGGACATGTTTTCAAAGTTCCAAGATATTAGACTGAAGGCTTTCAACACAATCTCCTATTGAAACCAGGCCAACCTGCTTAGTACATTTCCACCTAATAGAATCCCTCTCTGTCAATTTAGGTTTTCAGTAGTTGATGCATATAATCTATGAACAACAGCCTTGTTTTAATCCCTGTAAGTACCTTGAACCAAGAACTCATTCTACTCTCAATTCTAACTGTAGCCCAATTGTCAACACGACTTCCTTTCTTTTAATGATTTTCTCGTCATCCTATAGTCCCATAGCACGGCATTCATATATTCCCTCGGCACTCTATCATATGCTTTTCTGGAGATTTACGAAACATAATCATCTATTCCTCTCCTAGTATGCAATTACGACTGAAAATTTGATCCTGACAGCCCCTCTGCTGTCTGAAATCACGCTGATTTTCATTCAGCCAATGATAGCATCCTTTCTTCCAAAATGCCAGCGAACACCTTACCTGGTATACTGACCAATAAAATAACTCGATATTTGTTGCAATCCTTCGTGTTCCCTTGATTATAGATAGGTGCAATTACTGCTTTCGTCCAGTCAAAAGATACCTTCCTATCATCCCATGCACCGAGCTTGATAGCTGCAGTCGCTTAAGTGCGGCCAGTACCCAGTATTCGGGAGATAGTAGGGTCGAACCCCACTGTCGGCAGCCCTGAAAATGGTTTTCCATGGTTTCTCATTTTCACACCAGGAAAATGCTGGGGCTGTACCTTAATTAAGGCCACGGCCGCTTCCTGCCCATTCCTAGCCCTTCCCTGTCCCATCGTCGCCATAATACATATCTGTGTCGGTGCGACGTAAAGCAAGTATTTAAAAAAAAGCATGCTAATATTGTTAATCTATGAAGCCATTTCATGTCTGCCTTTCCGCTATATTTCATCATTTCAGGTTTAATTTCATGAATTCCGGTTGCTTTATGACAATGCAGCTTATTTACGATCCCTTCCACTCCCTAAGCGTAATTTCACCAATATCATCGGCTGTTCGCGACGTTGTCAGAAATATTTCCTTTTACGTTGAAAAGCAAAAAGCAAGCAAAGTCACCTCCGTATAGGCCATGAAGGCCCTTGGAGGAGTGGAAGGTAAAGGCTTCCACCATTGTTAACCTCGGCACGTGATGGGGTAGAGTGGTTAGCTCTACGCCCGACCGCCTTTGCCCCCAGGAATTAACCTGGTACTCATTTTTGGTGTAGGCGGAGTGAACCTCAGGGACATGTGCACCTCCGGAAGTGGAAATCTCGTGTCTTAAATTTTACGACTTCCTGACGGGGATTCGAACCCACGTCCTTCCGGGCGGACCGAGCACGCCTTTACCGCCTCGGCCAGGCAGCCCCTTTTACGTTGAAAAGATTTTTAAAATATTCCTTCCACCTAGGGTCTAGTGATTCCCTGGGAACTATAATGAGTTCACCTGATTTCCCCAAAACACTATTAATACCTCCCCCCTCACTGTTATATGGAGGATGGTTGCCTAGTAGTACTTCCTCTACCACCACCACCATCCTCCCTCACTTTAATATTATTTATTACTATCCAGAAAGGTTTTCCTGCAGCTTAACCTAGCATTTCTTGGTTATTACGAAAATCTTCCCACGACTTCTTCTGGAATTCAACAATTATTTGAAGCAGAGTCGTTTATAAAATGTGAATATTGCGGATTCTATTGCAGAGAAGGCGCATGACGCAGAGAAGTATTTACAGAATAGTTTAATTTAAATAGTGTACAGTAAAGAGCTGGATGTAGCAGACTGCTCAATAACCGTGACTACGATGCATGAACATGACTTTTTCTTATTGAACAATGTACAGTGTGTCATTAACAGAACTGTCTTTACAGTATTTTTGTTTCTATAGTGTTGTTAAGATATTCAGTTCTTTTTATCACCTGTTTACTTAATTCTGCCCCGAAGAAGATTTTCGCTTCTTCGGCTATGGTGAACGAAATATTTGATTCCGTAGAAGTTTACTGTAGCCGTAGTTGAGTGTGTTGTTCATAGAACAATGATACGACCCAACCTGGTAAAATAACGTAATTTAAGAAATAAGGGGCACAGTTATTGCATCTTTCTCGTCCAGGACTCGGATAGTGAAGTTCTGGCTTTCCGAGCTCAAGTTGGAGGTTTCATTCCGGCTCAACCCAGTGGTATTTGAAAGTATTCAAACACTTCAGCACGTAAAAGAACTCTTTGGGACAAAATTTCTGGTACTTCGGTGTCTCCGAAATCTACAAAAGTACTTGGCGGAACGTAAAACCACTATCATGATTGATTATTGTCTCGTATGGAGAAAACCTGTGCTCGCGGCTACATTAATTCGTGGAGACACTAGTCACCAAGGTAAAATTTCAGACACAGGTACACTTGAAAATCACTCGAATATGGGCGTAATGTTCGGACTGACTCCGTAGCTCGGTTGGTTGAGCGCTATCCTTTTCTAGATTCCTAGAAGCTTTATTGAAAGAGAGTTCTTGTCAGTGAAGTACTTCCCTGTTCAACAACTCTTCTTCAGGTAGTTTTTCCTTCTTCCCGACATGTCCCAAGATCAGCCGTAGACGAAGGAACGTTAAAAAGAAGAAAAGAATAGATCGTCAATATGTGCCCAGAAGCGTGCTGGGAGGCATTGTCGTACACTAATTATGAGAATCAAACAAGAACTGCGTTTGTCGAAATCCTCCAATACAATCCATTATTTCAAGGAATACAATATATTATTTATTTATATTATGCCTTTCAGCGTATTCATTTATTGATTGTTGAGCGTTATGAAACTTAAAATATACTGTAGCCTACTTCACGAAATAAATTTGTTAATTTCTTACTAAGAATGTTTAAAATGGTTTCATACTTTCAGGTACAGATCCTCGAAAA
Source organism: Anabrus simplex (assembly GCF_040414725.1). Classification (NCBI taxonomy): domain Eukaryota; kingdom Metazoa; phylum Arthropoda; class Insecta; order Orthoptera; family Tettigoniidae; genus Anabrus; species Anabrus simplex. The sequence continues at coordinate 1,535,837,039 of NC_090265.1, read as the reverse complement.
GGATTTCCTTCTAACATGAGTTGCCACTTCAGCAGCCACATGTGCGGTTTTACCAGCAAAGGTGAACTTCAGTGGGAGTTGTATCCTACGGGTGAGTGATTCAATAATACCAAAAAGAGAAACAAACATAGGTAATTCAAACAATTTCCATTTAGCAGTAAGAACATGTTTCTTTTATGATTATTCCCCACATAACGTCAAGTTTATGCTGACATTTCCGGCTCCATGGCTAAATGGTTCGTGGTACAGGGGTCCCGGGTTCGTTTCCCGCTAGGGTCGGGAATTTTAACCATCATTGGTTAATCTCGCTGGCAGAGGGCTGGGTGTATGTGTCGTCTTCATCATCATTTTATCTTCATCACGACCGACAGATCACCTACGGGCGTCAAATCAAAAGACCTGCACTTGGAGAGCCGAACATATCCTCGGACACTGCCGGCACTAAAAGCCATACGCCATTTCATTTTTATGCTGAAATAATAATAATAATAATAATAATAATAATAATAATAATAATAATAATAATAATAATAATAATAATAATAATAATAATAATAATAATAATAATAATAATAATAATAATAATAATAATAATAATAATATTTTAAATTTTAGAACATGATATTTGTTCATGGCGTCGACCTCTGTAGATCTTTTGCCACTACTTGCGCCACCTGATATGAGCCTGCGTGTAATTGTAATTGCGGAAGGGTAGAGAGTTGAATGTGAGGAAAGGAACGATAAGGACGACACAAATACCCAGTCCCCAAGCCAGGGATATTAATCATTTACAATGAAAAACTCCTGACCCGGCCGGGAATCGAACCTGGAGCCACCAGGTGACAGGCGGACGCGTTGCCCCCTACACCGCGGGGGCGGATAATAATAATAATAATAATAATAATAATAATAATAATAATAATAATAATATTTTTTTTGCTACTTGCTTTACGTCGCACCGACACAGATAGGTCTTATGGCGACGATGGGAGAGGAGCGGGCTAGGAATGGGAAGGAAGCGGCCGTGGCCCTAATTAGCCTGGTGTGAAAATGGGAAACAACGGAAAACCATTTTCAGGGCTGCCGACAGTGGGGTTCGAACCTACTATCTCCCAAATACTAGACACTGGCCGCACTTAAGCGACTGAAGCTATCGAGCTCGGTATAATAATAATAATAATAATAATAATAATAATAATAATAATAATAATAATAATAATAATAATAATAATAATAATAATAATCGATGGGGGTGGTAGAATATACCCACAGCCTGCTGTAAGAAACGATTTAAAGGAAATCGCTGGGGCTCTCAATTTGGGAGAGTAGGTTGGTGATTAATAAGCCTCTAGCTGAATCTCGCATTACTTTCACTTGCTTGTGCCATGCTCCTTACTACCTTGTTAACGCTTGTTATTTTCCTACCCTGGCGGTATTAGATTTGCGAGGCCAAAGGAGTCTTTCATTTTCACACTCCGTAACCCTTGTCTTTCTCTTGGCGATGCCGTCATTCTTAGAAGGGTTGAGCACATTCCATTTTTCTCTGTGATTGGCCTTAAGAGAGGACGGCTGCCTTGGTGTACTTCCCCTTAAATGAATACACACACTTTTCTTTACGTCGCACCAACACAGATAGGCCTTATGGCAACGGTGGGGTAGGAAAGGGCTAGAAGTGGGAAGGAAGCGGCCGGGGCCTTAATTAAGGTACAGCCCCAGCATTCGCCTGGTGTGAAAATGGGAAACCACGGAAAAGCATCTTCAGGGCTGCCGGCAGTGGGGTTCGAACCACTATTTCCCGAATGCAACTCACGACCAAGTCGCTCGGTAAAAGAAATAAAACTTAAAACTGAAGCTTTCTTCCTTGTCATTGTTGTTGTTGTTCAAATTGTACTTGTCTGATTTAAAGGTTTGGAAAATCGTGATCAACAGGCCAATGTACATACGGCGTGTTTTTTTTCTGAGGTATGCATTAGTAAATAATTTTGATAATAGTTTAATTAATTGATTAATTAATTAATTAGTTTATTTTATTTATTTATTTATTTATTTATTTATTTATTTATTTATTTATTTATTTATTTATTTATTTATTTATTTATTTATTTATTTATCTTGCTGATATTTTGAAAACAGACTGCAATATAAAAAGCTGTTTCGCTCAAATCTTACTTTCAACGTTATTTTAAACATTTTATATGATGACAATTTTTTTGATAGTCAACCCTGACTAACCTAGGTTATTACATTTCTGTTGGTTTTGAACCTGCGATATGTATATCGTCAGACTCTACCACTGATCCTCAGAGGGAGATTCTGGAATGAATTAACAGTAACATTACACTGTCTACTGTTAATTGGTTGTACTGAGTAGCTCAGACGGTGAAGTGCTGTCTTTCTGATCTAAAGTAGGTGGGTTGCACCCCATCTCAGTCCAGTGGTATTTGAAGATGATTACCAACAGAAATCCTTGGAGACAAAATTACGCCACCTCGGTGTCTAAAAAAATTAAAGATTTAATTATTATTGTTATTATTATTGTTGTTGTTCCTAGATGACATTACTGCTATGATTGTATAAAAACTACCCCATCGCCGACAAGTAGCCTACCGCAGCTAGTAGTACCTTATTACTCGAAGTATATTTGTAATATTACTTGTTTGAGCAGTGTTTGAATCGCTGGATGGAAGCGAGTACTATTTTAGAAAAACTGTTGAACATAGATGGAGACCTTAAAGGTTTTACTTCGTGGTACTCATTATAAGAATTCGTTGGCGCAGTTACGGAACTCCTCATTTTACGAGGTCTTCACACTGTCGCCACAGCTCGGCGCCTAGAGCTGCGCTATTGTTGTTCATTCACCTGTCGAATGAGGACGTTAGGGTTGGCTGCTACCTTTGTAACAGGCAAGAGCAGTATATTATGATCTTCCTTCCTCTCATTCTCCACGCCACAATAGATAGCATGCTATTCATATTGGCATGTAAACGTCTGCCAGTCAGGACAAGGAGCCATACTGATTAATGCTACCCTAGAGTGTTTATTAGAGTTGCCATATTTATAAGAGAAAGGAAAAAATCACACACCCATTTTCATAATTTGAAGAATGTCCTGCTGAAATATAAGAAAACATTGTAAAGCCAAATAAGCACCGCTCGTAAATAGTGAATGACCTCTAAATCACACATAGATTTTAGTTCTGGCAGATATCCTGTGGTAATTAGTCCTACATAGTAAGATTATCTTGTACTTACCTCTTTTAATCTCATCTTCAATATACTGCCAATTTGAGAGATTCTGTTCTCCATATTTTATTTGCATGTAGAGGCCTATTATACATAAGTAAAACATATCAATCATTTTTGTTTTGCTATTGGCTTTACGTCGCACCGACACAGATAGGTCTTATGGCCACGATGGGATAGCAAAGGCCTAGAAGAGGGAAGGAAGCGGCCGTGGCCTTAATTAAGGTACAGCCCTAGCATTTGCCTGGTGTGAAAATGGGAAACCACGAAAAACCATCTTCAGGGCTGCCGACAATGGGATTCGAACCCACTATCTCCCGCATGCAAGCTTACAGCCGCGCGCCTCTAACCACACGGCCAACCCGCCCGGTATATTAATCATTAACACACTAACTTATGACTTTTGAAAATTCTGACAATATCTTGTCGTATGAGCTACTCTACATATTGTACCAATTAATTTCACTTCACTGAACTTAAATAAAAAATTTTGTTACTTTTACCAACTTTCAGAAGCAGTGGTAATGAAATGGCGTATTGGTTATTTAGTGCCGGGAGTGTCCGAGGACATGCTCGGCTCGCCAGGCTCAGGTCTTTTGATTTGACACCCGTATTCGACCTGCACGTCGTGATGAGGATGAAATGATGATGAAGACGACACATACACCCAGCCCCCGTGCCAGAGAAATTAACCAATGATGGTTAAAATTCCCGACCCTGCCGGGAATCGAACCCGGGACCCCTGTGACCAAAGGCCAGCACGCTAACAATTTAGCGATGGAGCCGGACAGAAGCAGTGGTTTTGTTGGTTTACACCCTAAGATTACAAATGTCATGTTCACAACAGCTAGAAATAACCAGAGATATTAATAATACCAAGTGAGTTGGCTACACTGTTAGAGTCACCTAAGTGTGAGCTTGCAGTCGGAAGGTAGTGGATTCGAACCCCATTGTCGGCAGCCCTATAAATGGAGCCTGTGTTGCTCACGTGTATATGTGCTGAATTATGGTACTGTACCTCAATTAAGGCAAAGGTCACCTTTCTTTCAGTCATAACCTTTTCCTATCCCATTGTCACCATAACACGGGTGCAACGTAAAACAAATATTTCAAAAGTCAGGTAATAAGCGAGGCAAAGGATATTCTTGAAGAAGTGTAAAGCAGAGGATTCTACTCTTTTCTATTGCTTGTGGTTTTATGCTGCAGTAGCTGAGACAGATGTTCAGTGAAGGTGGGATAGCTAATGGATAGGACTGGGAAGGAAGCGGCCGTTGCGTTTACTAAAGTAAAATCCAAGTATTTGACTGCTGTGAAAATGGGAAAACACGAAATACCGCTTAGTGATAAATAAGTTACAAGATTGTGAGCAACTGCAACGTGACCTCGAAAATATTGTGAGATGGACAGCAGGCAATGGTATGTTGATAAACGGGGCTAAAATTCAGGTTGTGAGTTTTACAAGTAGGGAAAGTCCTCTCAGTTTTAATTACTGCGTTGATGGGGTGAAAGTTCCTTTTGGGGATCATTGTAAGTATCTAGGTGTTAATATAAGGAAAGATCTTCACTGGGGTAATCACATAAATGGGATTGTAAATAAAGGGTACCGATCTCTGCACATGGTTATGAGGGTGTTTAGGGGTTGTAGTAAGGATGTAAAGGAGAGTGCATATAAGTCTCTGGTAAGACCCCAACTAGAGTATGGTTCCAGTGTATGGGACCCTCACCAGGATTACCTGATTCAAGAACTGGAAAAAATCCAAAGAAAAGCAGCTCGATTTGTTCTGGGTGATTTACGACAAAAGAGTAGCGTTACAAAAATGTTGCAATGTTTGGGTTGGGAAGAATTGAGAGAAAGAAGAAGAGCTGCTCGACTAAGTGGTATGTTCCGAGCTGTCAGCGGAGAGATGGCGTGGAATGACATTAGTAGACGAATAGGTTTGAATGGCGTCTATAAAAGTAGGAAAGATCACAATATGAAGATAAAGTTGGAATTCAAGAGGACAAACTGGGGCAAATATTCATTTATAGGAAGGGGAGTTAGGAATTGGAATAACTTACCAAGGGAGATGTTCAATAAATTTCCAATTTCTTTGAAATCATTTCGGATAAGGCTAGGAAAGCAACAGATAGGGAATCTGCCACCTGGGCGACTGCCCTAAATGCAGATCAGTATTGATTACTTTCGAGCCTGCCGATAACACGGTTCAAAACCACCATCTCACGAATACAACTTTACGGTTGTCTTGTGAGCACAAGTAAAATAATAGATGTAATAGACTGTTAACTGCACAAAGAGACCGTTATCAACACAGGATAAGTACATACTAATGAAAGCCACAAGTTCATGGTCGAACATTTGTAGATCAAATTCAAAGCTGTTGCTAATTAGCCAACTTGCACTTGCAGACAATAACCACTTTAATTTGCTGTTTCAACAACAGAGTGGGATATGCATCTCATCATTATGAGACACAGGAGTACATTAACACATTGTGATGATTATAGACCTAAGAAATCCTAGCGCAGGGATGGCGAACTTAAGACACGCGCGCCTGTAGGTGACATGCAAACACGCGCAGTATATTAGCATGTTTTAATGTTTTCAACATGTAATAAATAGGTGGAAAATCTACCCATTTAGCATATTTTAACATTACGTTTTAATAAAGAAGTATGTTACAAATTATATGCCCATGTTTTTTACATTCTTGTAACGCTATTCTTAAAAATGTATCTGTTTTTGAATTGAAATTTTATGTGATGTTTGAAGAATAATAACACAATCTGACACCTAAAGGAAGTCAGATGAGGGGGTTTCATGATGAAATGAAATGTCGTATGACTTTTAGCGCCGGGATATCCCAGGACGGGTTCGGCTCGTCAGGTGCAGGTCTTTCTAGTTGACTCCCGTAGGCGACCTGCGGGTCGTGATGAGGATGAAATGATGATGAAGACAACACATACACCCAGCCCCCGTGTCATTGGAATTAACCAATTAAGGTTAAAATCCCCGACCCGGCCGGGAATCGAACCCGGGACCCTCTGAACCGAAGGCCAGTACGCTGACCGTTCAGCCGACGAGTCGGACGTTTCTTGATGATTTTAAAGGAAAATAACCGATGTCACATTAGACTGTAAAAAATAATAAACAAGACCTTAATTGACACGGTAGTCGAAAAAGGTCCTGTCCCAGCGATTACACACAGCTAACACTCATGCAAGACTTGTTCACCAGCCACAAAATCACGATAGCACCCTTTGTGGATCAGTAGTAGAGCGTCATTCTCCGGATCTCTGGATCTCAATCGCTGGTTCAAATCTAGCAGAGGAAGTCGTGTTTCTGAGGGGTGGAAAGGAGTCCGTTCGACAATACGAAGTCGACATGTAGAATATTTCTGTCGATATGGTTGGTCTTTACTCGACAAAATGAATTAAAACTCTCAAAGGGAAGGCACACTTATGATCTCATTCAAACTTCGGAAAGCTGATCTACGTACGAAGTATATGTCGCTGCTGCTGTGCTATAACCGCGAATGTAACAACGCTCTTCTTATTCGTTATTCCCATCAAGTTAGGTCACGCCTCCCAGCCACATATTGATATGCAGTCCATCGGAACACTTTTCATTGAGTTCATTTTCCTATGGGCGTGTGTAAAGGAAAATGAAACTTACTGTACCGTACTGAAGCAATGTATGTTTGCATGACATATCTACCCATTCCTCAGCGGGTCCAGAAAAATGTAGACACTCTTTAGTAGTTAATATCTATGGAAGAAAATGACATATCGTTGCAATTCTTGCGCAGTTGTGTAGTCCATTGTATCAATCAATCAATCAATCAATCAATCAATCAATCAATCAATCAATCAATCAATCAATCAATCAATCAATCAATCAATCAATCAATCAATCAATCAATCAATCAATCAATCAATCAATCAATCAATCAATCAATCAATCAATCAATCAATCAATCAATCAATCAATCAATCACTACTGATCTGCATTTAGGGCAGTCGCCCAGGTGGCAGATTCCCTATCTGTTGTTTTCCTAGCCTTTTCTTAAATGATTGCAAAGAAATTGGATATTTATTGAACATCTCCCTTGGTAAGTTATTCCAATCCCTAACTCCACTTCCTATAAACGTTTATTTGCCCCAATTTGTCCTCTTGAATTTCAACTTTATCTTCATATTGTGATCTTTCCTACTTTTAAAGACTCCATCCAAACATTCGTCTACTGATGTCCTTCCACGCCATCTCTCCACTGACAGCTCGGAACATACCACTAAGTCGAACAGCTTGTCTCCTTTCTCCCAAGTCTTCCCAGCCAAAACTTTGCAACATTTTTGTAACGCTACTCTTTTGTCGGAAATCGCCTAGAACAAATCGAGCTGCTTTTCTTTGGATTTTTCCAGTTCCTGAATCAAGTAATCCTGGTAAGGGTCCCATACACTGGAACCATACTCTAGTTGGGGTCTCAGCAGAGACAAATATGCTCTCTACTTTTATATCCTTACTACAACCCCTAAATACTCTCGTAACCATGGGCAGAGATCTGTACCCTTTATTTACAATCATATTTATCTGATTACCCCAATGAAGATCTTTCCTTATATTAATACCTATGTATTTACAATGATCCCCAAAGGGAACTTTCACCCCATCAACGCAGTAATTAAAACTGAGAGGATTTTTCCTATTTGTGAAACTCACAATCTGACTTTTGTCCCCGTTTATCATCATACCATTGCCTCCTGTCCATCTCACAACATTATCGAGGTCATTTTGCAGTTGCTCACAATCTTGTAACTTATTTATTACTCTGTACAGAATAACATCATCTGCGAAAAGCCTTATCTCTGATTCCACTACTTTACACATATCATTGATATATATAAGAAAACATAAAGGTCCTATAATACTGCCTTGAGGAATTCCCCTCTTAATTTTTACAGGGACAGATAAAGCTTCACCTACTCTAATTCTCTGAGTTCTATTTTCTAGAAACAGAGCCACCCATTCAGTCACGCTTTTTTCTAGTCCTATTGCACTCATTTTTGCCAGTAGTCCCATGATCTACCCTATCAAATGCCTTAGATAAGTCAATCGCAATACAGTCCAATTGACCTCCTGAATCCAGGATATCTGCTATATCTTGCTGGAATCCTACAAGTTGGGCTTCAGTGGACTAACCTTTCCTAAACCCATACTGCCTTGTATTCTCAACAGATGATGAAGGTCACGTGAATGGTGCAACAAGCTTGGCGCGCGTTTTCCAGCAGATGACAATGCAACAATGAATGAAGTAAGATTGTCGTTTGAACAAAGCAAGGCCGTATTGAAGTGGTAACGGAAGTACGAAAACATGATGGAGGTACAACGACAATGGCGTAATGTATAAAGAACTCAGCCGACAACACGAACAACAGTCTATCGTATTCGGGATCAATTTGAAGCCGACGGCACTGTTCAGGATGTGCATAAGGGAAGGTTTAGCCGATCAAAAATCATCTAGTCCAACTTCCAGCGCTGCTGTGTTGCATCAGTTTACTAGGTCCCCTCAAAAAACTGTGAATCAGTGTGCACCTGAAAGAGGGGTAATCCGATCAACCGTACCATAAATTCTGAAGGCTGCAAGTGGAAAATGTACATTCCAAGATCGCTGCACGCTATGAACGAGGACGACCCGGATCGAGCGATGCAGTACTGAGAGTGCTTTGAAGGCATGCTACGCGAGGATGAATGGTTTGCAGGGATGGTTATCTGGTCTGACGAGGTGCAATTCAAACTGAATGGTACTGTAAACCACGACAACTGCGTGTAGTGGGCTCCTGAAAATCCTCACGTTCATGTGGACAAATATGTCAGTTTACTCTGTGTTAATGTGTGATGTCGTCTGTCATCACCCATTCTTCTTTTAATGTACCGTAACTGGTGAGGTGTATCTTCATGTGCTGCAAACATCGATTTTACCTGCCACCTACGGTCAGATTTACGGTTGACGCGAAATCTTTTTCCGGAAAGCGAGTACCAAATTCTCCAAAACTTGATACCCGATAAAGGTTGGCAGCTGATAAATGGCCTGTGAAACGAAATCTTTCTTCTGCATGTAGTAAAATAGTATCACATGTTTTCAAAACAGCGATCCGTTTTAGTTGCTGGAAAGTTCGCTGCCGCTTAGGAGGAACTGGAGCTTCGTAGTCATTAGTTTCCTCTAAATCAGAGCGAATGCTTCTGATGTTATGAACAAAGTCCGCTACGAATTCAGATACCAAGACAGGGTCATTATTACGCATCTGAATTTGGGAGAACAGTATATCAACATGAGGCATCACTCTATGGAAGAAATTCAACCAGTAGGCCTATATGAAGTCAGCGTCGTTCAGTAATCTGATAAATCCAGAAGCTTGTCCTACAGTGTTTTGATATGCCTCTATTTCGCATATTGTTTGGAAGCATTCAATCAGGACGTCTCTGTTTTCGAAAACTGTATTGACAATGCGGGTCTGAAAGTTCCAACGCGTTGGAGCTGCTTTCGGCAAACGGCGCGTTACAACTGTATCTAGTAGTTCGGTGCGTTTACTAGAGCGACTGAAAAAGGAGGAAATTCCCTGAATATAACCGAAAAATATCTTCACTTCTTTTATATCGGACGTGGCTTTCTGCATAATCAAATTTCCTACATGAGAATAACAATGAACAAAATTAGCTTCATTATATACTTCCTTTATGTGTGCTTGTACACCAGTCTGCGCACCGCTCATTACACTAGTCCCATCAAATGTTTGACAAATTAGTTTTCAGGAGTTTTGTCATTACCCAACTTACTTAGTTCACTAAAAATCACAGAGCTTATACCTTCAGCTGTATGACTGGATGCCAGAAAGAAACCCCAAAACCGCTAATGTATTTCGCCATTTATGTGATAGCGAAATATAAGCACCACCTGCATTTTCGTTGCATTGTCGGTTGTTTCCTCTTCTTGGATGGCTAAGTAATTAGCAGCACTGATTTATTTCATTATAAAAGTATGACATACTTCGAGCAGAGCATCTAGTATATCGTTCTGTATCGTCTTCGACGTACCCTTAAAAACTGTTGCAGATTCTAAATGTTCTTTCATTGCGATATGCAAGCTAGCTACGAAGTCAACTAAACCGTAAAATATTCCAGGTTTGTTTGAATCGGTTGATCCATCATGGCCGGGGAGCGTAAGTTCAAACACACCGCAGAATTTCACACAATCACTCAGACGAGATAAAATATATCTATTTTTGTCGACCTGTTCATGCTGTTTACGAAGTGAAAGTCTGTACCCACTATCAAGTTGCATCCTTATGTCCAGCTCACTTAGAAGTGCAAGATCCATTTCGTTGTTTAAATGTTTCTTCAATTCACTGAGTTTTTGTTCAGGTTTTCATTCAAATGCTTTAAATCTTTGACACCTTTTGTGCTCCAAAAATTAATTTCTTTCTTCGCATCCACATAACCATTTCGCTTTAGCATACATACCACTTTTAAATTTTCTGTTGAAATTCCTGTTTTTTCCTTCCGTCTGCTGCACAATAATCATATCAGGTCGCGCTGGTCCTAAACTCTTGGCACGAACTCTGGTCTCAAAATGTAATTGCTTTCCAATTAACTCACTGCCTTTATTCATTCTGAAATAAACAAGCACACAAATACACAAAATATAACACTGAAGAGAATTCATGTCACACCCAGTGTTATTGTAACTAACTTATCAGTAGCACCTCAGGCAAAAGAGAACGCCTGTAAGTGCCGGAACAAAATGTTACTGTTGCTAATTATTGGTCTCTTGGTTATCTGATATCTTATATCAGATATAGAAACATGGTAACCTCATTTAAGATAACTTATTTTAATAATTCAAACATCTGAAAACAACTAAATCCCTGCAGGAGCGATATGAACGCATTTTTTAAATAAAAAAGACTAAAATAATATTAGATTTACTTTAGTTACAGAATTGGTGAATTGGCTACACTGATGTTTGTAAAGCGTGGATATTTCTCGTGATCTGTTATTTGCTCCATGCGCATGCACTGCAGAAGTCCTCAAGGATCTGAGTGCCCAACCTGAAGTACTCCCCGTCGCCCGCTCACCAACACAAGCCCACAGCTGTCATGGACGATCACCATCTTCAAATACTGTGTCCTAATACGCAGGCGCGTCTTTTGGGCACGAGACGGTCTAGTGCCCAGAGCTCTACAGTTCGCCTCCCACTCGCCTCACAAGGTTCCTGCAGTCATTGTCGCGTTAACAGCAACAGTTTGTCTCTTTAATTACAAAATGTATCCTCTCTTCGTGCTTAAAGACGTGGTAGGTTTAAATACCTACCAAAATCCGTAATCCAGTTAAGAATATAACATTTTGTCGTGAAAATATTTGTAGAAATAATTCTGTTGTTCGGCTGTAGCCCAACTAAATTATAAATTATTTCCTGAAATTCTGAGTGCAAAAACTTGACAGGGCACGTGCCCCTGTGCCCCTAAGGGCCCACCGCCACTCGTGCGGTGTGTGGTCAAATGCATTACGTATGATGTTTCAGTGCGCTATTCTGATGAATTTCCATAAAAACAAGTGCACATAGGTGTGATAAAGTGAAAGTGAAAGTGATTACACCAAAACAATAACATTTTGATGGTAGACAGCTGTTGATTGCTCCTCATATTCTTCTATCGGATTGGTCACTAAAGCTATGAGCTAAATATTGATGGAAACTCTAGCGACCTCTCACGTGAGCTCTAAGAACATTCATATCAAGTGTGTGGTCTTCGTGGTAAAGAAATATTGATTTCGAAACCAGTCGTCGGAGTTTTTGAAGATGGATTTCCGTGTTTTTCCAGTCTCACGTCTAGATAATTTCAAGTCTGTATTTTTGATAAGGTGATAGCCTAGCTATCTTCCTAATCAGATCCCAACATCGCCAAAAACCCATTACAGCTAATGACCTACTATAACATGTGTGCTCGCTTGGTGATTCACATAACTTGTAGGTATCTCTAGTATAACATAGGGGGCATGATATCCGAGTGATATACCCACTGGATTCTAACCAGGGTGGCAGGGGTTCGAATCCCAGTGAATACATGGGCGATTTTTGAAATTAATTCTATACCCTCATAACAGCGTGTGGTTCATTTTCCGTTTAAAACCGACTGGATATCATGTGGCTATGACCACGATATCAAGAGTCACGTAAGATGACTTGCTTGCTAATAAGGGTTGTACAAATGAAACATTACACTATATCTATTGGACAGCAAACACTGTATCACAACGACAGCATATTAATGATAGTTCGAGAGAGTCCGCAGAAATTCATATCCACTGTTGAGGCACCTGTTCCAGTCTTAAACAACTTTCTGCATACCCTATACAACGAAGGATTTTAGTTGCTTGTTGAGCCATTCTTCCGCAGCATCAGGAACCTCCTGACCCACGGTGCAACGCTGGATCGTCAGTGATTCTTCAGATACCAACAAAGGCATGACTGCTCGTCTGAAGGAAGGGAAGAGATCTTGGTTGCAAAGCGGATGATCCACAAGATTCTCAGCGAAAATGGCATCGACTGTCCTTTTTTCTGTTAGCAGCTTGTTGATGTGCGTTGCATGGAAAACTTCGTAACAGTCCAGCCAGACAAACCACCTTCTTTGCAAGAATTCGATCATACGACGTTGTATTCCTTCATTTTGACGTAACCATAAAACATGAAAGATGCCAATTCCTTTCCTCTTCTAAACGGGCGCTAAAAAAATGAAATGGCGTATGGCTTTTAGTTCCGGGATTGTCCGAGGATATGTTCAGCTCGTCAGGTGCAGGTCCTTTGATTTGACACCCGTAGGTGACCTGCGCGTCGTGATGAAGATGAAATGATGATGAAGACGATACATACACCCAGCCCTCGTGCCAGCGAAATTAACCAATGATGGTTAAATTTCCCGACTCTAGCGGGAATCGAACCCGGGACCCCTGTGGCCAAAGGCAAGCATGCTAACCATTTAACCATGGAGCCGGACTAAACGGGCGCTGTCTCGATCTGACGACGTTCTGGGTTGTTAATACAAACATCAAAACATACAGAGCAGCCACCTCCCGGTCGTCCTCTCAGTCATTTACAGTATTTCCAGCTTTGTTTGTGTTTCTTTAGAATAACCAATACAGGAAACGTAGTGCATTCTGACAAAAAAAGAAAATTCATATCACTCACAAAACTTGTTACTATCTCTAGAAGAACACACAAGACCTGTTACGAGTTTATAATAAATCTCAAAGAAACCTCAACTCTTGTGGTGACCTCTCAATAAAATTCCTAAAATCTGTTCTTCGCATCATTATTGATCTGAACTTTTTCAAACCAGTGTTTAAACTATATTATTTTTGTATTGTTTCTTTAATACAGGTGGAGTTGTATTCACATCCAAGAAAGAAGGCACAGAGGAGCATTCCGGAAGCCTCATTTCTCCGATATTCCATAGCCGGAATATGAGGGATAAGGGAAATGGCACTGGCTGTGTCGAATTCTGGTACATGACCCAAGGCTACGGGATCTACAATATAAAGGTAGGCCATTCATTCGATACCAAGTAAATGTAACATTATTCTTCAATGCGACTCAACAGTTGGAGCGTGCTCAAGGGGAAGGTTTATTTTTAACATATTTTCTACCTGAACTGTCTTGACCAAATTTTCTCTTCCCTAGTCCCGAGTATACTAAGAGTATATTAGGCCTAGTTCTCCTTTGATGACCTTCAAGGTATTTCTCTTACCCAATGATAAATTGAAGCGCTGAAAATACAACTAGACCAGGTGATATTCTACGTCAAAGTTTCTGCACAGTAATTAACGAAAAGAGCTAATATGAGAAATGGCCTATGAAAAAAAGTTGTTTTATCCTCAGATCGTTCCTCTCCATCTTCCTGAAATTCTTGATTTTATAGAGGTGAGCACTTGGTGTTGATTTAGCCTAGTTTAACTACTGTGTGCTCTTCGTGACTCCAACACTTTTTGGGGGTATGTCTTCACTATTGAATGTTTCTGCAGTGGTGTGTGATGTAATGCATTGTGTGTAGATGAGATGTTGTGTATTAAGGCAAACAAATACACCCTGTCCCAGAGTCAGAGGAATTAACCATAAGCAGGTAAAATCACTGGTTCGTTAAGGAATTGAACCCGGAGCCCTCTGAACTGACGACCAGCATGCTTAATATTCAGTCCTCAGATCATCTTTGAATCTTAAGATCACGATCCTCTCTTCGCTGTTATATTAATAACTTCAAATGTCCCCACCTCACTACAAGAGTGCAAATACTCCATCAATGCTTTTCAGAAGGTGATTGTCCTAGTTCCTGCAATTTTACGGGCCGTTCTGTTTGTACTTTCTCTTTCAGAAACTATCAGCAAGTTCCCATTAAAAAAAAATATGATGAGTCAGTATCTTTGTATTCTTCACTCTTTGAATGTATATTTTGAACAGAATCATCATTTACCGAAGGTTCCATTTGCTTCAACACCATGCGTTGCATAAACCATTTCCGTGGATGGATATCCATCACCAACCAGGAAAACACTTCAAATGGCTATGCATTGTGAAAAAGAGCAATGGACTTTGTCTGTGGAGTTGGTTTAAAATAGACCGAGACTGGACTTGGACATCTTGTATTTTCAGCGCTTCAATTCATCCTGTGATTTTGGGATAAGTATTTATATACTGTACGTCCTACTTCAGGGGACTAATGCAAGTTGCTTTACGTCGCACCGACACAGATAGGTCTTATTGCGACGATGGGACAGGAAAGGGCTAGGAGTGGCAAGGAAGCGGTAGTGGCCTTAATTAAGGTACATCCCAGCATTTGCCTGGTGTGAAAATGGGAAACCAAGGAAAATCATCTTCAGGGCTGCCAACAGTGAGGTTCGAACCCACTATCTCCCGAATACTGGACACTGGCCGCACTTAAGAGACTGCAGCTATCGAGCTCGGTAGGAGACTAATGAAATCGAGGAACTTAAGCTACCTCCTTGTGGTACACTCTAAATAACTTTTACCACACTATAGTCTGAGAAGTTGGGTTAGTGAAACATTGGGAAAAGTTATTTCCGCGAAATGTAGGCTACAGGTTTTTCTTTTCCTTATATCAGAGACTTTGTAACTGTTCTCCTTTGTTCGTTCCAACGGTGCTCCCACCTTGGCAGGTATGATCCTGGCTCAGTCTGGTGGTATTTGAAGGTGCCTCGTGTCTGTAAATTTACTGGCAGGACTAAATTCCCGTTCCTTGGTGTCTCCAAAAACAGTAAGAGTAGTTACTGGGACATAAAACCAGTAACATTATTCTTTCAGACCAGCCTTTTCTGTTTAATCATCTCCAAAACCACATCCGAGTTTTTCTAACCTATCGTTTTCTTGTTTTCCCAGGGTTGCTGTTTCATTCCCATATGTTTTCACACTCGATAGTGGCCTCTGGTATTGAATACAGAACCATTACCTTATGAACTCTCAATGTTTTTACTTTTTCTGCATCAAACCAAAATAGACAAGTAGATACGGATTACATCGATTTTATAATTATTTTTATAATACCAGCGATGATGAAAAGAAAACCACATAGGCTTTAGCATGGAAAAACTAAACACAGATTTAAATATTGATGGTCACCTTTGCTCCATGAATACCTAATTATTTTAACAACTGGAAACCACATCCACTGTTGTGTGTAAAATTGCAACTCAAAATTAAATGTTATCACCTTGGTTTTTAATTATTATTATTAATAGGGACTGTTTTTTACAATGCTGTTATAATCATTCTGTATATTAATTAGCCAAGAAATTTCTAGTATTTTCCTTTTGGCCATGTATGTTGTCAAGGACTTTAAAAAAATTCAGCCTATCACTTTTTGTGTCTGGAAGTATACGTGTGCTGTGTATATTGATAAATGAAGAAATGTTTTTGTTGAAGTTGCCCATTATCTCATATGGTAACTAACATTAAAATATTAAAATATTAATATTTTCAATATTGTTTGACTTGATGTAAATTTCAGCTTTTATATAGATACAGATTTTCTATTAATTAACACACACTTCTTCTTTTGTGTGTCTGTAATATTTTAGCTTGCTTTATCAACTTTTCTGTTAAATTACTGTAATTTGTAGATCTGTTGTCTAGTCATGTAGTTTGTCATTTTTATCTTATTGCTGAAGTTGCCTTTTATTTTAGGCTAATGGTATAGGGTATGCTAATACATAATATATTCTAAACTAGTTTTGAAATGGATTGATTGTCTTCCCTTAATCTGTATTTTTTGTGTTGATATATCTGTTACCTGCAATATGTGTTTTGCTCCTGATTCTTCTAAGGTTTCATGTTATCTTCACTCCTGAACACTTTGTGGATAACTTTCTCACTCGCTCTTCTCATTGACAGCTGCTTTTTGGCATACAGTCCAATAGTTATTTTTGCACATGAGCATCCAGGCTATCTAGGTGAGAAAGGGTTCTGTTATTTTACTTTGAGTGGGGCCTGTGCTGTATGTGGTTCTCTCTTGTGAGAAGTTACAAGGGCATTTCAAGAACTTGTTGTATTTCTAGGAACCCTAAAACATACTTGGAATTTCTCCCCTCATATTGGGGCTTTCTTTCTGTTTTGAGCTCAGGTCTGAACTTGCGAACAATGGTGTGGTCAACAGTGTATGACATTGATCAAAAGCAGGTAACATCAACTTTGTGCTGAACTTGTAGTATATTGTCATACACTCTTGCACAGAATTTGCTAGTTTTTGTTTGTAGTTTGTGTACTACTTGTGAACTTGCATGTGTAGATACTAGATAGTAAAATTTTACTTTTACTCCTTTGTGTAATATCGGTATGATTATTGGTTTTTAAAATATTATGTAAGTAGCAGAATTCTCATTTTATACAGATATTTTAAAGAAACAGTAAAGAACTTCCATTTATAAAAAGCACAGGCTAACCATGTGACTGTCGGTATCCAATTTACTTCCATTTAGCTTCTACATAGTCAATATTAAGAGACCTAGGTTAAATATAAGAGAAAATATAACTCGTGTAAAATGAACAATATTTCAATGCCCTCCAAAATTTAAATGAACTACTTGTATTTCCAGCTTTTGACACTGAGCAGTGTAGATGTGTGATGATGAAGTTTCATAGATAGCCTTTGGCAAAAACATGGAAGTTCTATTGCTCAAATAGAGCAAGATAGAAAGTCATGAAAAGTAGCCATGTTTTTATTTGTCAGTATCTTCAACAAATTTAGGCCATAGTCATATCAGAGAAGGCATTTCTCGTAAATGCAAAAATAAGTGAGAAGCTTGTGGAATATTGAGACAAAACATCAGGCCATCATTAATTTGCTTTTGAGGCACTGAGTTGGATTTTATGTAAACATTAATGTATATGTGGTGCCTGGTATTTAAGATTAAAATATAAGTTGGTGAAGTAATTGTCTAGGTTCTTTCCTTGCACAGAAGGATGTTAGCGATCTCTAATGACGAGTTTAAAGGACTATAACACCATGCTACATGTGGAAGTGTCTTGTGACTCAAAGCCCAAGAAAATGTAGCCATACTGAAAAGGGTTCATTCCGATACAAACTACAACAGCTTCATTGAAGCCTGCAAGAAGTATGGTTTTGTTGTTTCCAAGAATGGCATCTCTGGTAATGCCTGGATGGGACCAGTTCCAAAGGGGAAAAGGCAGGCAAATCGACACGCCTCAAGACATTCTTCCGAGATGATGGTGAGATGATGAGGAGGAGGAAGAAGAAGAAGAAGGTTAAGACCTTCAACAGACAAATATCTAGCCACCCAGAAATCTCTTGAAAATAAGTTGGACAAATCTGTATATACTGTCAACACTAATCAGTTGGGACCTTCATTTTAAGAGGTTGTGGCCGGCGGCATATAGCAGTTTATAATTTTACTTCTAGGAGAAATCGATAAGTGTCGAAATGTGTAAATATAGCTATCTTGAAATACTCATAATATGAGAGATTTTTTAAGCAATCATTCTCACTAATTTTATGTCTGTTATCTCTAGATTATATCCATAACGAATTCTATTTATATATTTAAGGCCGTTGTGTATGTTCAGTCTTCAGCCCTAAGGCTGCTTGGATCCTCAACAGCTCTGCCATCAGCTATCATAGATGGCCTAGGCATCACTGAAGAGGCATACTAGGATAATGAGGTGTGAGGTAGTGTCCCGTTGCTTTCCTCACCGAGCTAGAAGTTGCTATTACATATCAGTCTGCCAAGCCCACTGAAATGCATGCCCCGACCGACCCTATGAGCAACATTTTCATACCATTCATAGCAGGGACTGGCTGCACAAGAAATAGCATTACTAGCATCGCTCATACCTCAGTCACTTTCATATTGTCAAAGCCAATGAAAGTAACAAAATTGCTCTAGCCTATACCAAAAGACATAGTGCACTGTAAACACTAGGTCCTGCCAGCAAATGCATTCAAGACCGTTATGATACTTAATTTTATACCTTCGAAGATACAATGAACAAATTGTACCCGTAAGGCTGATGACACACGGAGCGGTTTTTGCCTAGTCGGCCGCCGCCTGTGATTGATACACAGAGCGGTTTTTGCCGACTGTGACGAAACCACTGCCTGCTCGAACTGCATCTAAATACGCAGTCATCGGGTGAGTATCGAGCAGGCAGTGGACAAAACACATTAGTGAGCGCGACCTTAGGTGAGGAAGCTAGCTAACATTATATAAAAAGAAATGATTGTTCTTATTCTTATTCCAAAAGTCCACTTACACTATATGTCCTTTTACGTGTATATTATTGAATTTCAAAGACACTTCATGATATCTAATACAGAAATACTTACCAATGATGTAATCGCCGAGTAAATTCAGCCACGGTCGACTGGATCCCTCGCTAGAGCGACGCATCAAGTCGGCCGTGATTCAGCTGAATGTATTAAATCAATGGCGCTAGAGCGCGCACAAAGTCTTTAAAACGCTCGCTGCGCCGCCAGCTAAATGACAGGCCGAGTCGGAAAATCTGCCGCCTGTCGGCGAGCACCGCTGTGTCTGTTTCATCCCATCTGATACAATAGAAACATGCACCGACTCGGCTACCGACTTGGCAAAAACCGCTCCATGTGTCATCAGCCTTATGATCAATATGTAATTATCACAGCAACTCTATTTGTTTATGCGCCTCTTAATAATTACAAACCAAGTTTAACAGTCGTCTCCTAGGTGGCCTCTTCTTCATCCTGCTCTCTATTGTTGTATCTTCTATTAACTTGCATGATCACGTCACCGAAACTGTTTCACGCTCACAGATTTATCCCGCATATTAAGTCATTTTAAGCCTTTTACTCTTATTCATGTGTCACCATCATACATGTTTCCGCTAGCAATCTATGTCTACTGTAGAAACACTACATTTTCTTGCAGGTGTTGCAGCGTTTACTGTCCAGTCCTTTGCAGGTCTTGGATCTTGATACAACTCCCGTGATCCTGCAGTGGCATTCCGGAGACCTTGTCCATCCGCCACCGTCAAAAGATAATGATTATCTTTATGTATCTTCGAAATTATCCACGGATTCTCCTTTTACGGTACGCATCAGTTTTAGTGGTTAAGTGCTGTATTTTATCGAACTGAACAAAACACACAGTAGTGACAAAGAGTTTAAGACCAGCAGCAAATGTCTTATTAGATCATTCCGGTTGTGATGTTTCCCTTACCTTCAACAACCTTCAGTTATAATTCATTTCTATCATTCTCAATACTTCCACGTCTTTATCTCTATATTATAACAATGAATATATATTATACAAGGTGTAATTGAAACAAAGCACGTCATGGGAACTGGCAGTGGAATATTATATTCTAAGCAATCATCTTCAAAGTTTTACTCCTATCTAAATTAGTGTAGAAGAAAATAAATCTCGACGTCAAGAGACATTGGATATCCCATCTGATAAACATAACGTCAACACAGCTGTGATCTCCCCAGGTCGCCCTCTCCTCCAAGGCTCAGCAGAGTTCTAGGTCAATGCGTCTCGAGGTCTGTGCTCTGGGATCTGCAGACGGGTACGAACTCTGAGTACAAGCAGAATGGCTTTATCAAATCATGAAATGTGTGATATGATTTTAATTTATAAAATGGGTAATATAATTTGGGCGGAACGAATGTATCGGGAACGTTTTCCCAACCGAGGACACCCAAGTGATCGGGCTTTTGTAGCTGCTCTTCAGAGACTTCGAAACACTGGACAACTGCATCCTACATTTGAAGGAAGGGATTGTTCACCGGGACTGATATCGATACTACTTTTTTCTTTTAAACAACAATAAATAAATAAATAAATAAATAAATAAATAAATAAATAAATAAATAAATAAATAAATAAATAAATAAATAAATAAATAAATAAATAAATTCCACACTCACCGAGTAGGTTACACGGTACTACCGGCTAAAATATACCAATATGTTATGTGAGGTTGTAACAACAACAACAACAACAACAACAACAACAGGGATTTTACAAAACGAGCACCGCTATTCCATTATCAGCTGTCTGCCTACCCTCCTAATCTTGCTAACAGACAGTCATACTTGGATTACGTAAAAACTTCCTTACACCGACCTTGTATCGCCCCAGACTCGTCTACCTACAGCAAACTTATTTCGCCATTGTTGCCTGAAGACTTACTAAAAACGCAAAAACTTTGCGATTTTATTTTTAATATTAATCTTTACTACTTTAAAAACACCATTCAAACTTATTCGTCTACTGAAGTCATTCCACGCCATTTCTCCACTGACAGATCAGAACATACCACATAGGCGAGCAGCTCGTCTCCTTTTTCTCAAGTCTTCCCAGCCCAAAGTTTGCAACATTTTCGTAACACTGCTTTATTTGTCGGAAATCACCCAGAATAAGTCGTGCTACTTTTCTTTGGATTTTTCCGGTTCTTGAATCAAGTAATCCTACTGATATGATTTTAACCAAACTCCAATTGTGGTATTACCTCCGACATACATTAGTGTCCAAAAGTTAAACATAAGTTACGAGTAAGCAGGGCAACAGGAAATAGACCGCAAATCGCACGACATATGCACCTACCAACCTTACGTGTTCGCTCTGTATGGGAAAGGAGTGTTCCCTGCTTTGACTAACGGCGTAACCGCGAGGTAATCATATCCAGTGCCTGCGCCCCATATTCCCTCAGTCGTGTTTGCCCTGTTATAGTGTGCGGAGTGTAGCCTCGTGGTGAACGTGACAACATAATGGCACAACGAGGCCATTTTGACCCCGTTTTGTAGGGTAGAATACTCGGCCGCCCGGAAGCAGGCCAGACACAGACAGACTGAAGTCGCCGTATCCTTGAATGTGCCACAAAGTGTTATTTCCAGGCTTTGGAGACGATTTAGAGACACAGGAGATGTTAGTCGTAGGCCAGTATCAGATCGACCAAGGTTAACCACCCCACGTGTTGTTTGAGTCATCAGTCCATAGACTGGTTTGATGCAACCCTCCATGCCACCCTATCCTGTGCTATCCTTTTCATTTCTGCATAACTACTGCATCCTACATCTGCTCTAATCTGCTTGTCATATTCATACCTTGGCCTACCCCTACCGTTCTTACCACCTACACTTCCTTCAAAAACCAACTGAACAAGTCCTGGGTGTCTTAAGATGTGTCCTATCATTCTATCTCTTCTTCTTGTCAAATTTAGCCAAATCGATCTCCTCCCGCCAATTCGATTCAGTATCTCTTCATTTGTGATTCGATCTATCCATCTCACCTTCAGCATTCTTCTGTAACACCACATTTCAAAAGCTTCTATTATCTTTCTTTCTGATCTAGTTATCGTCCATGTTTCACTTTCATACAACGCCACGCTCCACACAAAAGTCTTGAAAAACGTATTTCTAATTCCTATATCAATGTTTGAAGTGAGCAAATTTCTTTTCTTAAGAAAGCTCTTCGTTGCTTGTGCTAATCTGCATTTTATGTCCTCCTTACTTCTGCCATCGTTAGTTATTTTACTACCCAAGTAACAATATTCATCTACTTCCTTTAAGACTTCAGCTCCTAATTTAATATTTTCTGCATCACCTGCCTTCGTTCGACTGCACAACATTACATTTGTTTTGGACTTATTTATTTTCATATTGTACTCCATATCCAAGACTTCATCCATACCATTTAGCAGCTTCTCGAGATCTTCTGCAGTCTCAGACAAAATAACAATATCATCGGCAAATCTCAAGGTTTTGATTTCCTCTCCTTGGAGTGTGCTTCCCTTTCCAAATTTCTCTTTGATTACCTTTACTGCCTGTTCTGTGTAAACGTTAAAAAGGAGGGGGGACAAACTGCAGCCTTGCCTCACTCCTCTCTGGATTGCTGCTTTTTTCAAAGCCCTCGATTCTTATCACTGCAGACTGATTTTTATACAGATTGTAGATAATTCTTCGTTCTCGGTATCTGATCCCAATCACCTGCAGAATCTTAAATAGCTTGGTCCAATCGACATTATCGAATGCCTTTTCTAGATCTACGAATGCCATGTACGTGGGCTTGTCCTTCTTGATTCGATCCTATAATATCAGACGTAAAGCCAGGATTGCTTCTCGTATTCCTACATTTCTTCTGAAGCCAAACTGATCTTCTCCCAACTCAGCTTCAACTTGTTTTTCCATTCTTCTGCAAACAATACGTGTTAAAATTTTGCAGGCATGAGATACTAAACTAATGGTGCGATAGTTTTCATACCTGTCAGCACCGGCCTTCTTGGGAATAGGTATAACAACTTTCTGCCGAAAATCGGATGTGATTTCTCCTGTCTCATACATCTTACACACTAAATGGAATAACCTTGCCAAGCTGGTTTCTCCTAAGGCAGTCAGTAATTCAGAGGGAATGTCATCAATTCCAGGTGCCTTGTTCCTATTTAGATCGCTCACAGCTCTGTCAAACTCTGAACTCAAAACTGGGTCTCCCATTTCATCCGCATCAACAGCCTCTTCTTGTTCCAGAAGCAATTTATCTACATCTTCACCTTGATACAACTGTTGGTTATGTTCCTGCCATCTATCTGCTTTGTCTTCTTTCCCTGGAAGTGGCTTTCCATCTGAGCTCTTAATATTCATACACCTACATTTCCTTTCTCCAAAGGTTTCCTTGACTTTCCTGTATGCAGCATCTACCTTTCCTAGAACCACAACCTTCGACATCCTTGCACTTCTCCTTCAGGCAGTCTTCCTTAGCTACCTTGCACTTTCTGTCCACTTCATTCTTTAATCGCTTGTATTCTTTTCTGCCCTCATCATTTCTAGCATTCTTGTATTTTCGTCGTTCAACCATCAGATCTAGTATCTCCTGAGTTATCCACTGATTCTTAGTTGATCTTTTCTTCCTTCCTAACATTTCTTCAGCAGCCCTGCTGACTTCATTTTTCATGACTATCCACTCTTCCTCTACTGTGTTTCCTTTAGCCTTTTCATTAAGTCCTTTTGCAACATGTTCCTTGAAACAATCCTTCACACTCTTTTCTTTCAGCTTGTCTACTGTAGATACCATATTTTTGCATTCTATCCTTTCTTCAATTCCTTCAGCTTCAGATGGCATTTCATGACCAACAAGTTGTGGTCAGAGTCCACGTCTGCTCCTGGGAAAGTTTTGCAATCCAACACCTGGTTTCAGCCTAATCATAATGAAGTGTATTCGATACCTTCCAGTGTCTCCAGGTCTCGTCCATGTATTAAGCCGTCGTTTGTGGTGTTTGAAAGAAGTATTGGCAAGGACTAAATTATGATCAGTGCAGAATTCAACCAGCCGACTTCCTCTTTCGTTCCTTTGTCCCAATCCAAATTATCCTGCTGTATTACTTTATCTTCCTTGGCCTACCACTGCATTCCAGTCTCCCATCACAATTAGATTCTCGTCACCTTTTACATATTGTATTAAATCTTCGATCTCTTCATATGTTCTTTCGACTTTCTCATCATCTGCTGAGCTAGTAGGCATATAGACCTGCTATATTGTGGTGGGCATTGGTTTGGTGTCAATCTTAACGACAATAATTCTTTCACTATGCTGGTCATAGTAGCTTACCCGCTGAGCTATTTTCTTATTCATTATTAAACCAACTCCTGCATTTCCCCTGTTTGATTTTATGTTGATAATTAGGTAGTCACCTGACCAAAAATCCTGTTCTTCCTGCCAACGTACTTCACTTATACCAACTACATCTAACTTTAGTCTATCCATCTCCCTTTTCAGATTCTCTAATCTACCACAACGATTCAAACTTATAACATTCCACGCTCCTACTCGCAGAATGTTAGTATCCATCTTCCTGATGATCGCCCCCTCTCGTGTAGTCCCCACCCGGAGGTCCGAATGGGGTACTAGTTTACGTCCGGAATATTTTACCCTGGAGTAAGCCATCATCAGTACATCATTCATACAGAGAGAGCTGCATGTCCTCGGGAGTTAGTTACGGCTGTAGTTTCCCGTTGCTTTCAGCCGAGTAGCAGTATCAACACAGCTAAGCCATATTGAGTATTATTACAAGGCCATACCAGTCAATCATCCAGACTGCCGCCCTTGCAACTTCCGAAAGGCTGCTACCCCCGTTTCGATGAACCATTCCTTAGTCTGGCCTCTCAACAGATGAAAATGAAAACCTACAACCTGTTTTCCAGACATTGACCGGGTCAGGGATGGAATGAATGAATTAGATATAGGCTATTAGGACGACGGGGTCGCCACTCCCAAAGTGATTTATTAATGACTGATAGAGGCTATGAAATGAGAATGGAGAGTGTTGCTGGAATGAAAGATGACAAGGAAAACAGAGTACCCGGAGAAAATACCTGTCCCGCCTCCGCTTTGTCCAACACAAATCTCACACGGAGTGACCGGGCTTTGAACCACGGTATCCAGCGGTGAGAGGCCGATGCGCTGCCGTCTGAGCCACGGAGGCTCTGTCTCTCAACAGATACCCATCCGATATGGTTGCACCTGCCGCTCGGCTCTCTGCTTCATTGGGACACGCAAGTCTCCCCACCGCGGTAAGGTCACACGGTTCGCAGGGGAGGAACCACCCCACAGCAAGACCGATATCTGGCCTTAACCGCCCGACGAAATCGGAGTGCATCTGCAAAGCAATTGTCGGAGGAGCTTGTAGCCGTCTCAGGGGTTGCCGTTTCCTGGCAAACTGTGTACCGGAGGCTCAGAACAGCAGGGCTGTTTACCCGACATCCAGCGGTGTGCGTCCCGCTCACTCCTGCACGGAGACGGGCCCGTTTACTGTGGAGCAGTCAACATCGAAACTAGACCATGAACGAAGTGATGCATGTGCTCTTCACAGATGAATCCCGCTTCAGTTTGCAGAACGATTCCTGTCGTATATTAATCTGGAGAAAACCGGGTAGCCGATACAACCACAGGAACATCGTGGAACGGATCCAGTATGGTGGTGGTGGCGTCATGGTGTGGAGCGGCATCATGTTGAATGGCCGTACGGATCTGCACATCTTCATGTGTGCTCCGAGGAATACTGCTAACAATCGAGGATACATGGATTAGGTACTGAGACCACATGTTCGACTCTTCAGAGGTGCGGTTGCTCCAGACTTCCTCTTAATGGATGATAATGCCAGACCGCACCACGCTGCTCTGGTGGATGAATTTCTAGCTGGGGAAGACATTCGTTTCATGGACTGGCTAGCGGGGTTTGCGGATTTGAATCCTATAGAACACGTCTGGGATGCACTGGGAAGGCGAATTGCATCCCGTCAGCCTCCACCAAGGACACTCCAAGACCTTCGCATTGCCCTTTCGGAGGAATGTGATCGATTGCCACAAGAGCTCTTGGACCATCTGATAGAGAGCATGCCACGTCGCTGCGAAGCATGTGAACCGTTAGCGGTAAACATACACACTGTTAACAGCATATTCTGTTGTGGAAGACATTGCCAAGTTTTGTTAGTTGTTTTCAAAGGGGTACCTTAGCTATCATAACCTTTCTGACACTGTTTTTAGGACAAGTTGTGTGACATATGGTGCCTGATTCAGCTTCCGTTTGTCCAGCAATCCGTCTGACATTCCTATCATGCAGTATGGCCTATTTTAGTGATTATGCTTAACTTTCGGACACTTGTGTACATACTCTCTCCTTTATCCTTACTACAACCGCTGAATACCCTCATAACCATATGAAGACATCTATAACCTAGGTACTTACCGAGATTCCCATGAAATACTTTCACCTCTTCAACGCTTAATTAAGTTTATTTCCCCCCTTTTATAACAAAATATCGGAATAAATCATCCTTATTTTTCTCAATGAGCTTATATGAAACACTTGCGCTAAAATTCAGTCTTCTCTCTTCGTGGGAAGAGATATTTTGTGATGTTGTGTTTAGGGTAGTTACCACAATTTCACCCCGCTTACTACAAAGGAATATATATTTACTTTGGTTATAAGGAATACCTGTGCCTCAAGCGTAGTCAGAAATGTTCCATTTAGTGATAACGTGTTTAGGGTATTTACCCCAGTTTGTACCTCATTATTTCAGAAAATGGATTAAAACATCCTTACTTTTTAATCACCCTGCAAGGAACAGCTGCAAAGAATTTCATCCCTTTAGCTTCGTGGGATGTGTGAGAATTAGTGAATGAGTGAGTGAGTCAGGGCTTTTATTTTTATATGGATTCTGAGTGTCATATTAAAAAATAATTATGATATCAGTTCCATTTCAACACAACAGAATCTGGTATATGCTTAACTCCTTTGATGAATTTAACTTACAGTCAACTTAAGGAAGCCAGTGTAATATATTTTCCATGATTCCAAGAAATTTATAAAGTCGTTGTGAAAAAGAACAGAAATATTCGGCTTCACATTTTAAGAGTCCATAAAGGATATCGCAGAGGATTTCACATAATTATATCAAATGTTTAAGAACTATGTCATACTTTTACGTCATAGGTACAGATTAATTTATTTAATACATGTAATTATTTACTGACTATTCAAACATTTATTTGGTTCTAGGTGGAGATCGAATTCACGACTGCCTGGGGAGTTATTGCTTTAGATGATTTGAGCATAAGCTATACGCCGTGCCCGGAGAAACATATGTGAGATGTTTGATAACGGTTCACTTCGATTAATGTTTAGTAAAGCACAGGAGATGTATTTACGATAAAATTGAATGCGCTATAATTAAGTCATCATTCATTCAGTGATTTCTCTTTCATGTAAATATTTTAACTAGAACATGAATTTAAAATGATAAGTTCAGTGCATGTAATTATTTATTGCTTGTAATAATCTATTACCTTCCATCCTTAATTATTTCCCACCGTAGAGAACTATCTAATATTCTTTTCCTATTACTTGAATACCTGCTGGCAAAAACGTTGTAACCCTCAAAATGCAACTTTGTTCATTTATACAACGTTTTTGCACCCGCACGACCCGTGGCAAAATTTAAACTAAAGAAAAAAAGGCGCTTAACGTTCAAGTTTGCCAACATAACTTCCTACATGCCTCACTCTGACCGCATACATCGTTTACGCATGGAAACCCAGCGTTCTAGAAAAGTGAGGGTTACAACGATTTTGCTGGCAGGTATTCACTTGTTCAAGTCTTCGCCCATGACTGAATGGTTCCTTTCATCACACGCAATTTCATAGAAAATAAATATAGTGAATATAAACAGCGGAATTATCATCATCATCATCATCATCATCACATATCGAAACAGTATCATCACAATCATCATCATCATCATCATTATAGTCACCACCACCTCCATCATCATCATATTCCCATGAGCAGAGTCAATTCGTTGGTTCTTGACATGGCACTTAGTGCGTTCAAATGAATTTTGACGGTACAGGAGCGGGGTCCATTCTTTGGTACTTGACGTGGCACTTAGTTCGTCCAAATGAATCTTGAGGAGCAGGAGCAGAGTCAATTCTTTGGTTCTTGACACGGCACTTACTGCGTTCAAATGAATCTTGAGGAGCAGGAGCACAGTAAATTCTTTGGTTCTTGACACGGCACTTACTACGTTCAAATTAGTCTTGAGGGTGCAGGAGCAGAGTCCATTCTTTGGTTCTTGACGTGGCACTTAGCTCGTTCAAATGAATCTTCAGGGTGCAGGAACAGAGTCAATTCTTTGGTTCTTGACACGGCACTTACTGCGTTCAAATGAATCTTGAGGAGCAGGAGCAGAGTCAATTCTTTGGTTCTTGACACGGCACTTACTACGTTCAAATGAGTCTTGAGGGTGCAGGAACAGAGTCCATTCTTTGGTTCTTGAGGTGGCAATTCGTTCAAATGAACCTTGAGGAGCAGGAGCAGAGTCAGTTCTTTGGTTCTTGATGTGGCACTTACTGCGTTCAAATGAATTTTGAGGGTGCAGGAACAGAGTCCATTCTTTGGTTCTTGACACGGCACTTACTGCGTTCAAATGAATCTTGAGGGTGCAGGAGCGGAGTCCATTCTTTGGTTCTTGACACGGCACTTACTGCGTTCAAATGAACCTTGAGGAGCAGGAGCAGATTCAGTTCTTTGGTTCTTGACACGGCACTTACTGCGTTCAAATGAATCTTGAGGCTGCAGGAGCGGAGTCCATTCTTTGGTTCTTGACACGGCACTTACTACGTTCAAATGAGTCTTGAGGAGCAGGAGCAGAGTCCATTCTTTGGTTCTTGACACGGCACTTAGTTCGTTCAAATGAGTCTTGAGGGTGCAGGAACAGAGTCCATTCTTTGGTTCTTGAGGTGGCACTTACTGCATTCAAATGAATCTTGAGGCTGCAGGAGCGGAGTCCATTCTTTGGTTCTTGAGGTGGCAATTCGTTCAAATGAACCTTGAGGAGCAGGAGCAGAGTCAGTTCTTTGGTTCTTGATGTGGCACTTACTGCGTTCAAATGAATTTTGAGGGTGCAGGAACAGAGTCCATTCTTTGGTTCTTGACGTGGCACTTACTGCGTTCAAATGAATTTTGAGGGTGCAGGAACAGAGTCCATTCTTTGGTTCTTGACGTGGCACTTACTGCGTTCAAATGAATCTTGAGGAGCAGGAGCAGAGTCCATTCTTTGGTTCTTGACGTGGCACTTACTGCGTTCAAATGAATTTTGAGGGTGCAGGAACAGAGTCCATTCTTTGGTTCTTGACACGGCACTTACTGCGTTCAAATGAATCTTGAGGAGCAGGAGCAGAGTCCATTCTTTGGTTCTTGACGTGGCACTTACTGCGTTCAAATGAATCTTGAGGAGCAGGAGCAGAGTCCATTCTTTGGTTCTTGACGTGGCACTTAGTTCGTTCAAATGAACCTTGAGGAGCAGGAGCAGAGTCCATTCTTTGGTTCTTGACGTGGCACTTACTGCGTTCAAATGAGTCTTGAGGGTGCAGGAACAGAGTCCATTCTTTGGTTCTTGAGGTGGCACTTACTGCGTTCAAATGAGTCTTGAGAGTGCAGGAGCGGAGTCCATTCTTTGGTTCTTGAGGTGGCACTTACTGCGTTCAAATGAATCTTGAGGAGCAGGAGCAGAGTCCATTCTTTGGTTCTTGACGTGGCACTTAGTTCGTTCAAATGAACCTTGAGGAGCAGGAGCAGATTCAGTTCTTTGGTTCTTGACACGGCACTTACTGCGTTCAAATGAATCTTGAGGCTGCAGGAGCGGAGTCCATTCTTTGGTTCTTGACACGGCACTTACTGCGTTCAAATGAATCTTGAGGCTGCAGGAGCGGAGTCCATTCTTTGGTTCTTGACACGGCACTTAGTTCGTTCAAATGAATCTTGAGGGTGCAGGAGCGGAGTCCATTCTTTGGTTCTTGACACGGCACTTACTGCGTTCAAATGAATCTTGAGGCTGCAGGAGCGGAGTCCATTCTTTGGTTCTTGACACGGCACTTACTGCGTTCAAATGAATCTTGAGGGTGCAGGAGCGGAGTCCATTCTTTGGTTCTTGAGGTGGCAATTCGTTCAAATGAACCTTGAGGAGCAGGAGCAGATTCAGTTCTTTGGTTCTTGACACGGCACTTACTGCGTTCAAATGAATCTTGAGGCTGCAGGAGCGGAGTCCATTCTTTGGTTCTTGACACGGCACTTACTGCGTTCAAATGAATCTTGAGGCTGCAGGAGCGGAGTCCATTCTTTGGTTCTTGACACGGCACTTACTGCGTTCAAATGTTTCTTGAGGCTGCAGGAGCGGAGTCTTCTTTGGTTCTTGAGGTGGCACTTAATTCGTTCAAATGAACCTTGAGGGTGCAGGCCAAATACTTGCGTTTCCATATTGATGTTTTCCTTCCAGCTCTGCTTTCGCCACCCACGTGGTGGCAAGCCTTCGATTTCCAGATAGTAGGTGGTTTTGGCAAAGATGGAGGGTACCGCCCTCAGGACATGTCTATACAATCGAAGCCAGTTTTCTCTAAACTTTTCATTAATTGACGACACTCCAAATTGCTTCCGAGTAGTATTATTGGTTACATAGTCACGAAGAGAGATACCCGGTACCCATCGGAGCATTCTGGTCTCCCTGACATTGAGACTGCTCCCAGCATCCGTCTTTGCTGTGCAACGCTCGGTGCCAAGCAGTGTATCAGGGTAGACGACCGACCAGTAGACCATCAATTTGAGCCGAACTGGCATTCTTCTTTCACGTAATGCACCATACAGAATTCCTGCTAGCGCATCCAGAATGCGTTAACTCTTGCTCGAAGGTCGCTTGGATAAGATACGGGAAAATGACATCATCATGTAAGTTTTGTTCGTTGATTTGGAATGTTCAAAGACATTTCCTGGATGTTCAAGATGAGTCCGAAATGACTGAGGCGATCATTCCATGACTGGAATTACCGCTTCGGGTCACCTGTATTCGGTGTCGTTCTGATTGCGAACAGTTCAGATTGCGAACAAGTGGGTACCTGAAGGGGATGATTTGGGTTTGACACACGTTAATGAGTCCAGATTGAGAACAAGTGGGACATACCAAGTTGCCCAACCCGCTTGACTAGAAATGTTTACTTGGACATGAACAAAATTCCAATTTGACGAGCTGCAGAAAAATTAATCCTCAGCTGGTACACCAAGTTCTGGTACACACAATTGGAATACAGTGTAATATACACACACAAAAAAAGTTAAAGGCATGTAAGGAAAACCCCACTTGTTTCCAAATAAACTAACTATTTCACTTCTTATGCATTATTTTGAATAATAATAATAATAATAATAATAATAATAATAATAATAATAATAATAATAATAATAATAATAATAATAATCAATATTCTAAAGGCTAATGCCTTGTCGATGCAACCACTCACTTCTTTCATTGGCATAATAATAATAATAATAATATCGGGCGAGTTCGCCGTGCGGTTAGGGGCGCGCGGCTGTGAGCTTGCATCTGGGAGATAGTGGGTTCGCGTCCCACTGTCGGCAGCTCTGAAGATGGTTTTCAGTGGTTTCCCATTTTTACACCAGGAAAATGCTGCGGCTGTACCTTAAATAAGGCCACGGCCGCTTCCTTCCAACTCCTAGGCCTTTCCTATCCCATTGTCGCCATAAGACCTATCTGTGTCGGTGCGACGTAAAGCCACTAGCAAAAAAGATAATAATAATAATAATAATAATAATAATAATAATAATAATAATAATAATAATAATAATAATAATAACCTTTTAATTACAACTCTCACTAATCCACCATAAACAATTACCCCTCTACTTATGTTATACAATAAAAAGGTAATCTTCTAAATGGTAAGATTACCTCAAACTAAATTATTCAACATTTTCAATTAGAAAAATATTTTTAAAAATATGGTCAGGTTATCTAAAACGTCAGAATATACCACTTAATGTTAATACTCCTAGAACAAAAATTACATATGAGACTATTTTGAGAATTGTATCTGATTTATCTATCACACGTCAACACTAATCTCTTGTTCGCAATCTGGACAGGGTATATTTAATTGTTCGGAATCTGGATGGTTTTTGCCTTATTCGCAATCAAGACACAACCCTCTATTCAGTAGTAGCAGCAAGCATGACATCATCGGCGTAAAGGGTTTGTTCATCTGTAAGTCCCATGTGAAAGTGTCCAGAACCATAATAAACAGAAATGGTGGCAGATCCGACCTTGATGCACCCCAACACAAATAGGGGAATCTAACCCATAATTTCCTTTTCAAGCAAGAAGACTTAGTGGATAACTACAAGTCCCTGCAATTACAGTACCTTTTAACTGTGAGAGCGCTGAGGCATGTGGCACGATAGAGGAGGTGCAAGGGTTATTATTATTATTATTATTATTATTATTATTATTATTATTATTATTATTAGCGTATTCTCCCAATAATGGAAGACGTTAAGCAAACAACTCAATCAAGCTTTCTTTGGGTTCTTCTTGTTCTTCCAATAGGCTTTCATTCTCTCTGAGAAGGCTTGTTTACGTTCTTCCCACCATTTCGGTCTGCACTGTTTTTGCTTTGGTTGCTCTGATGTAACTTCCCACTTGTTGACTTTGTGTCTGAAGGTGTCTCTTTCTAAAATGTCTGTTGCACATATGTTTGCGTTTTTGAGGTCCTTTCGAAGTTCGTCCAGCCAAGGTGTTGAATTCTTAAGTGAGCTAACATAATTTAATATTCTTTTTGACAGTCGATTTTCTGGTAATCTTGTGAGGTGTCCAAAGAATTTCATTCGTCTTTTCTTAATGTCAATTTCAATGTTTGAAACTTTTTCTGTTGTTTTGATTGATTGTAGCCTGTAACCATCTTGGGTATATCTTGCTCCTAGGATTTTCCTGATGATCTTCCTCTCTTGCTTTTTTACTTCTTCTAAATCTTGTTTACTGTTAAGTGACAATGTTTCACTTGCGTAAAGGACTGTTGGTTTTATGACTGTGTTGTAATGCCGAATTTTTGTCTGTCTTGACATGCATTTTTTATTGTAGATGTCTTGAGCTAACCCTAATGCCTTCTTGACTTTTTGGAGACGGTTTTGCTGTGAGATCTTCTCAAGGCCTGTCGGTTTGATGAATTCTCCGAGGTATTTAAAGTACGAGACCCGGTCGATTTTACCATATTTTGTTCTCAGGCTCGTGATATCTGTGATTATTATTATTATTATTATTATTATTATTATTATTATTATTATTATTATTATTATTATTATTATTATTATTATTATTATTATTATCCAATCAATGCTGATACCCAAATTTATTACGTTATAGAATTTTCAAATTATTTTTAAAATGGCGTTTCGGATAGATAAGAATATAAATTATCTCCCGATTGTTTTTAGTTTCAATATGAATAAATATTATCCTAATAAAAATACAATCAAATTATTGTTGCAATGTGCCCCTGCTTCAAACTGAACGTCTAGTGTAGTTGCCTGAATTGTCACAGTGTGGCAGCACTTGATTTCCAAATAAAACGTAAGTGTTACAACCTACCCCCTGTTGCAACGATCCCCGGCCTCCCCTACATCCAGCACGACACCACACCATCTTATGTTCAAGTTCCCACTTACAGTACAGAAGGAAATATTATAAAGTCTATCACCGTAAATTCAAAATTTCTCACATGCAAAACCTGAGCAGGTCACTAGTTAAGTCCCCCGCACCCCCCCCCCCCCAAAAAAAAATCTGAAACTGAAACTGATCGACTAACGTTAAGATGATAACATATGGTTTTCATTTTCCACTTGTATGACCGGACATTTTCCAAATGCTCAAGATGTTATCTCCTCCTCTAGTTTCATACCAATATTTAATAGATATTCATCACCTTGGAAATGCATTTGATGTCATAGATACAGAAGCACAACAGTCAACCAATGAAGATGGATTGGGAGGGAACTTATATTTTCCCGTTTGCACACTCTTGACAAATATATCACCTTTCAAATCGCAGTCGTGAGCGAAATGTGTTCGATCATTTTCCCATGTCGCAATGATTAAGTGTATGACGGAGCAGTCACGTCCACCTGAACAGAATTAACTATGCGTTGGTGTGAGGAGCACGTTCAGTGATTGATTATCCGCGCGCTTTGGCTGTCACGATCTTAGCGCCGCCATGTGACTCATAAACGTACACTAAATTTGATCATATGTATAGTATTCCCAAGTGATTTAACTCGAAGTCTTCTAAAAGAATAAGTCTTGGTAGTAAAGCAAACACTATATGACGTCTCACAAAACTATCATTCATTTGCATTGTCAACTTTCTAACGAAAGACATATTATGGGCAACGGGTTATAAGTTCTCAAACAAAAAGAAAACGAACCGTATGACGCTAGAGTACTAATGGATCTTCGTCTACCATATGACCACTGGTCAGTTCGAAGGCCTGCAGATTACAAGATGATTCGCGGTCAGCATAACGAATCTTCTGGGCCGTTATTCTTGGGTCTCTCAACTGGAGCTCTTATCTTACCGCCAGGAAGTTTATTAGTTGTTCTCATGTAGACAGAGTTAATGTCTAACCAGCCCTAAGTTCCACGTAAAAATACTTGACCTGGCCGTGAACCGGAACTGTGGAACCGGAACTGTGGCCCCCTGGCTAAAGGCAGGCTCACTTGCCCTAGACCGAGATACTGCCTGTTAAAAATTCCTAATACCTCAAATTTCACTTTCTCTTTCTCATCTGTTCTTCAGTACACTGCTGTCGGCTATCATAAATGAAGCAATACTTACCATTCTCAGTAAAATGTTGAAACTCACCGGGCGAGTTGGCCGTGCGCGTAGAGGCGCGCGGCTGTTATCTTGCATCCGGGAGATAGTGGGTTCGAATCCCACTGTCGGCAGCCCTGAAGATGGTCTTCCGTGGTTTCCCATTTTCACACCAGGCAAATGCTGGGCTGTACCTTAATTAAGGCCACGGCCGCTTCCTTCCAACTCCTAGGCCTTTCCTGACCCATCGTCGCCATAAGACCTATCTGTGTCGGTGCGACGTAAAGCCCCTAGCAAACAAACAAAAATGGTGAAACATTTAGAAAATACACATTTCAAAAAAATTAGTGGAACATGTTTTTTGATCGTATGCTATGCTCCACAAAACAATACCTCACACCCAGGTATATTACCAACTAAACCTTTATTCATTACCGTTGAAGTATACAAAAGAAAATCGATGGATTCGCGTTCATTTTCAGAACACAAACGGAAATGTCCAAACAGGGAGGAAAAAGTTATAACAGTCCTCCAGGGTGGATATTTATCACAGTTGGAAAGCTGCAGTTTGGTGTATGTCCTCCACGAGTTTGGCACCTCCGTGGCATGCTCCGTATAAGTCAACGGTGGTCCCGTTGCGGTATTAGGTCCCATTCTTCAATGAGAGCCTCTTCGAGGTCTTGGAGAATCTGTGGTGGAACAGAACGCCCACGAACACTTCTGTCAAGCCTATCCCACGCATGCTCAATGGGATTAAGGTCGGGACTCACTGCTGGCCATTCCATCTCCGGAATGTCCAGTTCTCACAAGACAGCTCTGGTGAGGCGCGCTACCTGAGCCCGGGCATTGTCGTACATGAGTACGAACTCAGGGCCAACACCGTATGCAGCAACCAACACATGCTGTAGCCGTATCTGCTCGATGTACCCAGCAGCGGTAAGATAACCACGGACGACGACATGATCCGTACGGCCATCAATACTGATGCCACCCCACACCATCCATCACAGAACCTTGTCCGAATCGGTCACCTTCCTGGATAACATTTGGTATGCACTGCTCACCACTGCGTCTCAATACATGTTGACGTCAATTAAGCTGTGTCAGGGAAACCTGGACTCGTCTGTGAACAACACAGGTCTCCATTGGCGAAGTTGCCAGTTGACAAACAGAAGGCGAGCTGCACGATGTTGCTGCGTTGAACGGGGCACTCGAACGGGATGTCTGGGTCGTAAGGACACTTCTCTTAACCTGTTCCTTACTGTCTGGTCAGACAAAGTGACTCCAGTGACCCTTCTGAGATCTTGTTGCAGCTCTCTGCCAGTTGCTGAACGACGCCGCAACGCACAGATGGTCAGATATCGGTCATCCTGTGGGGTTGGCATGTGTCCACGACCTTGTCCCACCCTTCTTGTGAACTGGCCTGTCTCATTGTAGCGATTCCACAAGCGTAGAATAACTGACGGAGAGACATTGCGATCCACAGCAAACGACGAAAAGTCCATCCTTCCCGGATTAAAGTGACGACCCTTGCGACTTGAACCTCGTTACGATGTCTCATGGGATGTGCTGGTTTACGAACAACGTGCTGAAAGGACCGCAGTAGTCTGTGTACCTCACAACGACACACGGGCGCACCGCTATTCACTTTGTTTTGAGGGGTCACCTGACAGTTTAATGCATGGCTACGCCTACAGATGGAGTATAACTTAGATTTGACATACCTGGAGTAGCTCATATACCATATGTTACAAAACATGTTCCGGAAAATTTTTTGAACTGTGTATTTAAATTCTGGAAGGGCGTAATAGCCGAATAACATCGTCAGTGGATATTCACCAAGGCAACCGCGATTCGAATCCCAAACAATGCTTGTGGGATATTTGAAAATGAAAATCTGGTCCCTGTGGTTCAGATTTCACATAAAACTGTTAAGTCCCGAGCCTTGATCACTAAATCAAGTATCAACAGTCTCGTAAAACTACAAGGTTGTTTCCATTTTTAGAGAGACACAAAAGGATGGACTTCACTAAGAAAATATAATCGTATGACCTCATTTACTGTGAGCAGGCATTCTAATTTCACGCCATCTGGCTGTCTGCTCGTCAATTTCGACGTTCTGTCTTAGTCTAGGCCTTATAGATGGCAGAGTAAACCGAATCCCCCTTAGATATCTACGGATGGATTTAGGGCCGGCATTATAATAGGGGTTTAAACTGATGGTTCAGTTTAAACTTTGGTTTATCTGTTAGTCGCGTATTATAAAACTTAATCTTAAGTTTACCTAGAGATTAATTTTACTGCCACTCATCTACCGTTTAAACTGAAGTTTAAGAATACATAACCTTACAACATGGCAGAACAAATGGACCTCGAAGATATTTTTGAGGTGTCTGAAAAAATACTAAGCGACGATGAAGAAGTGGTTCAAATTATTGAACGACCACGGGCAACACGACTTTTTCGAGCAAGGGCACGTCACTATCATATATGGAACGAAACTGAGTTTTTAACTAGGTTTAGACTTACAAAACAGACTGTCATAATCCTATTTCAGCAAATTGGTGCCAGAATAAAACATGCAACGAAAAGGTAAGAATGTATAAATGACTTTTTGAACTGTTTGAATGTCAAAAGTATAAATTTTACAAAATAAAGTAACTTACCTTTATTTCAGAAATCATACTGTAGAACTCCTCAGTCAGCTACTAGTAGCATTGCGGTTTTATGCCTCCGGTAGTATTGTTATTACAATGGGAGATTTCTGTTCTAATTGCACAAGCAATTATATTTCCTTACAAGTGAAGTTAGGACAACGTTTATTGTTTATTGTTTTTTCCCGCCATTTTACCTACAAGAAGTAAACAAAACATTATCGACAGTCATCCTTCCTATCAATTCACCGTTACCAAGATCGTATATTTCCTTCTTCACCTCAGTTTAACTTAGGCCGACCATTATAAGACTCAACATCGGTTTAAACTCAAGTTACAGTTTAACTCAAACTTCACTTTAAACCTTCATAATAATACCGGCCCTTAATGAATTTTCTTGGGTAAACACGGAATGCGCTACCAGGGAACTTTTACGTGCTGACATCAAACGATATGGAATATCGAATAGTTTATTCGTTCGTAAAAAATTCGGCTCCATCTGCCGGATATAACCCTGCGGTATTCAAATCCCGAGGTAGATCCACAGAGCAGCTACGATGATGAAAATGGTTCGAAAACAGAGCTATTGGTTTTGTATTTATCCTTTGACTTGTACTCTCTTTGAAAAACTTTTTAATTTAGTATGAATGTGTTGAATTTCAGAGACATGTCTTTGATCGAGGTATTGCTTCTGTTAATATCAAAAGAATGAAATCAGATGCACGCTAATGGTTACGGTTCTAATCAATTAGATTATTGTTATTTAAGCAGTTCACCGTCCAGTGTTCTTGTTATCCTCGGACTCAGTGTAGGATCTCACCTCTGCCACCTCAAGGGCAGTATCCTGGAGCGTGAGACATGTGTTCGGGGATACGACTGGGATGGGGGACCAGTACCTTGCTCAGGCTGCCTCACATGCTATGCTGAACAGGGGCCTTGTGGCGGATGGAAAGATTGGAAGGGATAGGAAAGGAAGAGGGAAGGAAGAGGCCGTGGCCTTAAGTTAGGTACCTTACCGGAATTTACCTGGAGAAGAAGTGGGAAACCACGGAAAACTACTTCAAGCTGAGGAAGGAATCAAAATCCCTCTACTCAATTGACCTCCCGAGACTGACTGGACCCAGTTTTAAAATTTCGTGTCATAGCATCTATTAACAAGTGGTGACCACCGACTTTTAGAATACTGTACGTGTGTATTTTAATCGAGCTTTCCTGTCCAAGAAAGGAAGTATTGAGAGTGAAGTAGTCAAAAACGACATAAAATGGAACAACCTAACGAAGGTGAGGAGCCTTTTCGGCAGTGTGTTCCAGGGAAATGAAATTTAGCTACTTTTTGCAACAGGAAATATTCTGAGAACCATAGCCTCCTTAAGTCGAGCATTGCTACGCGTGTTGGATGTAAATATAATGGATCAGTTATTAGGCAGCGTCCAAGATGAACAAATTATAATAGCAGAAAGACTAAGTGCCGAGAAGCACTATGACGATTTTGAGGTAATGAATGACAGAACAAAGGAAATTATTTCAAGTGGTGGTACAATTTGCTCACCATTCTGTGAAGTTTGTGTATTAGAATTGAATATGTTGTATAACCTTAATAATAAGAGAACTTACAAATTTCCTAAAGTAAGAATAAAGAAATTTAACGGAGATCTGAAAGAGTGCTTAGGATTTTGGCCTCGCGCCAGTTTCAAATCAATGAAGATAAGACATTACATGTCAGTGTTAAATTTCAGTACTTAACACAGTCCGTGCAAGAGGATACTGAACCACATGAGAATGTTCATACTTACCCTCAGAGAGGAGACAAATTATACCCTAGCCATTAAAACCTTAGAAATGTAGTGCGTTAGAGATGATCTGCTGTTGTAGGTGCACTTTAGAGAATGTTAAAGTAGGTTATTTGAATTGTTTCGCAGGATGATAAACTTCCAATTTATATTTTATCGATTAAATTGGAATATTATTTACGCTCCCCTGAGTACTTTAAACATGGCCTGAGCAGATCCAACAAGTGGCTTTTCCCTCTCATAGAATCAAGCCTGCCCGAAGAAATGCTGAGCATGGCAGAAAAGTCCGGTTTCCGAACAAGTTGGGAGTGCAGGGGTTGGAAATATAATTCGGGTGAAAAATGCTTTATGAAATTTGTTAAATTTGAAATCCAAAATGAACAGCAGAATCTGTTGGCCAAGAAAGGTTTTGGAAATTTGGAGATAAAAGGCGAGCAAGAGAAGGAAGGTTGTTCTACGCCAAAGAAGCGAAATAAGCACTCCAACAGTCACAGTCCTTTATAGAAGCTCAGCTGAAAGTGTTTTAAAACTGAGGCCATGACCCTTGATGAAATGAAGACAGAGGCTAAGGTAAAGAAAGACCGAATGTCGATTAACTGTAAATAAAATTTCCGTTGCTTAACTTGTGATAATACGCGTGTTACAGTCATCCATTCAGAAACATACCAGGATGAGAAAAATGCAATAACAGAAAAGAAACCAAGCCAATCGCAAGTGACTTCTGATATGGCAAATCACACGTGAATCAGTCGGTTAATATTGAAAACACTTATGGTTAACCTGCATGGGAACAGTAAAAAAAGTAAAAATGGTGGAGGGCTTCTCGGATTGTGGATCTCAGCGGTCATACATCTTGAAGAAAACAACTGATGACCTAGGACTGAAACCTTGTGCTGAAGAGACGGTGAGTCAGGTTTTGTTTGGTGGGAGTCAGGTATCAGAAGTAAGGCACAAGAGGATCAGAATCGCGTTGCAAAAATCGGGAGGAGGAAGTTTCAGCTGTGTAGTCGAAGTATCAGTCAAGAATTTTTCAACCCATTCTTCGCAATTCAATATACCCCACTTTGATTAATGAACTGAGACTAAAGACATTTTGGGTCAGTGACATTGATGACAACGTATGGGGATGGACTAGTGCCAAAATTCTCACCGAAATGTCATCGTACTTGTGGTGGTCTTACAGCCATTGAGACTCAACTGGGCTGGCCTCTGAGTTGGGATCCTTTGTGAGTGGGGGCGGTAGAATACACTCACGGTATCTCCTGCCTGTCATAAGATACCTCTGTGGGGCGGTAGAATAACATCCATGGTATCCCATGTCTATCAACCCCCTGTGGGTGGGGGGGGGAGCGGTGCAATAACACCCATGGTATCTCCTGCCTGTGGAAGAGGCGACTAAAAGGGGCTCCAGTGGCTTTTAATTTGGAAGCGTGGGTTGGCGAACACGATGTACTTACCTGAGTCCTGACAGTGATTCCACTTACTTGTAGCAGGTTTCTCACTTTCATCCACCCTAACCGACCTCTCTTGGTTCACTCTTGTTCTTTTTGACCCACAATTAGTTTTTCCGAGGCCTAGTCTTAATAGAGGATGTTTACCCAGTTGTACTTCCTCTTAAAACAATGATCACTACCACCTGCCTGTCGTAAGAGGTGACTCTTAACTTGGAATCGTGGTTTGGCGACTGCGGGGCCCTTAGCTAAGTCCTATCACTGATTCTGTCCAACTCGTTAGCTGAACGGTCAGCGTACTGGCCTTCGGTTCAGAGGGTCCCGGGTTCGATTCCCGGCCGGGTCGGGGATTTTAACCTTAATTGGTTAATACCTACGGCACGGGGGCTGGGTGTATATGTTGTCTTCATCATCATTTCATCCTCATCACAACGCGCAGGTCG
Organism: Anabrus simplex; assembly: GCF_040414725.1. Classification (NCBI taxonomy): domain Eukaryota; kingdom Metazoa; phylum Arthropoda; class Insecta; order Orthoptera; family Tettigoniidae; genus Anabrus; species Anabrus simplex. The sequence goes on along the minus strand of NC_090265.1, from coordinate 1,535,795,706 downwards.
CCTACGGGAGTCAAATAGAAAGACCTGCACCTGGCGAGCCGAACCCGTCCTGGGATATCCCGGTACTAAAAGCCATACGACATTTCATTTCATCACTGATTCTACTTACTTATGTCATACTCCTCACTTTCATCAATCCTGTCCTACCTCTCCTGGTCAACTGTAGTTTTTTCAGACTATTAGGTTTTCGAGTCCTTGAGAATTTTTATTTTCACGCCCTTCGTGGCCATTCTCTGTATTTGCCGAATGCCTTCAAATGTCGGACCTCTTTAATTTGTTTCTCTGATTGGTGTTAATAGAGGATGGTTGCCCAGTTTTACTTCATCTTACAGTAATAATCACCACCACGACCATCTGTTATCTGTTGTGACAATGTGTAACGGTTCAAATCCCGTTACAAGATGATATCTGTATTTTTATTATTGTATGATTTTATCTGTATTTTATTATTATTATTATTATTATTATTACTATGTCAGTATTATTATTATGTTATCTGTGATATTGTACTATTATTGTAATTATCCGTTTTATTCAATTTTGCAATTGCCTGTTGCTTGCAAGATTGCACTTAGATGTATGCATATATACGTATGTGTAGTATAACACTCAATACCTGTACAGTGAGAATTGTTGTATATATCAGAGATTAGATGTGACGTTGGGGCATTGTGCAATATTTGTGGCGATTCTGCCAAGTCATCGCCGCGCCATGGCTATGTCATCGTATTTATTTAGCAATGCGCGCACGGAGTTAGTCGCCGCGGGGCTATTTCACCACTGTGTGTAATATCTGTCGCGTAGGTGGGAGTATGTCATGGTTATTTCTGGAGATTACGTAGCTGTGTCAACCAACGTCTATATAAGGTGGATGCACATTGTAGCGTCAGTCATTACTTATACGGATGCAGTACAGTGAAGTAGTCTACTAGATCAAGAGGCCTTAGTTGGTCAGCCAACGAGTGTGAACGAGAGATGGCGAAGACTCAGTGAGCCATTAATTATTGGTCATTGAGAGAGTGAGACCAAATGGTTGGTCCGTCACTTAGTGGAAGACATGGACGCAAGGGCTTACCATGGAGTCAGAGAGGGCAACCCTGGACCTGCCAAGAGGTCATACCATATTGACTTACAAAGAAGTCAGATGATATGGAGAAGAAGCAGTCACAAGGATGTATCACCAAGTTAGGCGTGACACATCTACAGTAAACACCAGATCAAAGGAATACGTCGTAATTACACTAAAAGTGTTGAAGGTACAGTCAAGTGAATCAGTGAGGGAAATATTTCGTATAAATTGTTAAATGTCCGGTCAAGAAGAATTCAAATTCATGCCTAGTTGCTTTCAGTTGCAATGTCATAATTTCATATTCTCATCTGTTTTATTGCAACAAGACTCACTATTTTTTGATATATTATTTAAAGAATATTATTGTTCTATAAAACGAATTCATAGTTTCATTTCATTGACAGTAAAATATCTTAACCTCAAAATTAATCGGGAAACCGAACGCCAATCTCCGTTTCCCAGAACTTATATGGTATGTTGTCAAAAGTAAGCTTATTACCCCACACCATAGAGATAGTCAAGAGTCTCATTCTATTATTGCTGTACTGAGTGACAGCTGGCGCCCTTCAAATAACGTATGTGTAAGTAAGCAGGTAACAAGTAAGTGTGAGTGCAGGGTTCGACGAGTGTGTATTTTATTTAATGAATGTTAATTTTCAGATTTTCCATTATAAATGCAGATATTCAGATTTTTCAAGTTAAATGCAGATTTACGTATGTTGTAAAATTAGTCAGACAGTCAGAAACATCACAAATGGGACCAACTTCGTTGGAGCTGCAAATGCACGTAAAGTATTATATGTTCAAAAGATGAGAAATTAAGCTCATTTCCCAGATACTGAGAGTAAATTCCTATACAGCATTTTGGTGAGGTGGCTTATGGGAACGTCTCATACGCCCTGTTAAAGAATTACTGAAGATGAAGCTCGGAAACTGTGTTCTGATTTACGAGGAACTCTAGATATGTTGTATGACGTGCATACGGTGATCAATAGACGACCACTAACGTACGTGTCAGAAAACCACGATGACTTAAAACCCCACCAACGCGAGCTATGTGTCTACTTGACTCTGGTTTCACCCATATGTTGGATGTAGACACACTGGAAAGATAAGAAATTCCGGTCTCGTCTACGCTACGAGAACTATCTAGTGGAAGAACTGAAAGGATGCTTATAAGATAATATCTCTCGCAATTGATCCAACGACCTTTAGCGGAGAAGGGATATGTTCTGAAAGAAGGTGATGTCGTACTACTTGGGTCAAAGAAACAAGCGAGTGGAATGGCAAAAGTGAAGACTTAAAATGGAATTTTGATCCGTTCAATTGAAAGACTACTGTATATCCCCTGGAAATAGTGAAGTGGACAATATGAGAAAAGAGTGCATGGTTGCCCAATTTTGCTTCCTTACAAAACAATAATAACCACCACCACCACCACCACCACAACCTGAAGATATAGTGTTCAGTTAAAGCTGAAGTTCCTAATACATATGTAACTGGAAGCGGACGTGTCGTAATAACACCAAACATGAATGATCAGACTTTGCACACTGAAATCACTCATAGCAAGAGACTATAATTGAAATTGTTCCACCAATTTCAAGGTGGGAGAATTTTTAAAAACAGAGCTATTAACTTTTTATTTATTCTTTGAATGGTATTTTGTTCCGGAAATCTTATTTAGATTAAGTTTGAACTGGTTGAGTTTGAGTGACATGCCGTTGGTTGTGGCATGCTGTTGTTTTCTTTTGTATTGTTATCAAATAGGCCTATGTGAAATATGATGTATGCTAATGGTTAAGATTGTTATCAGTTTGGTAAGAGAGAGAGAGAAAATTGAATTGAATTGAATTGAATTTATTGATCATGATTTACATGCCACTGAGGCTGAAAAGCCTCTTTATGTAGCGTCTTCTTATAATACAATACAGATTTATGATCAGAGTAACTACATTTTTATAATATTAAAGTATTAATTTAATATGAAACATTAAAAAAAATGAAAATACAGATACCAAATCCAGTAAGGTTAAGATATACATTATATAATAAGTAAGAAAGTAAATCATTAAGCCCTTGTGTTATTTTGTACTACATGGATTTAAAGAATATAAAGCTAAGGCAGAGAAACAATTTTCTTCGAAATATACATATTCTGATTGTTCGACACAAGAATGCCTGATCTCATCCTCTTGCGTACTCCTCCAGAAAGACAGATGTTAAGAACTGCTTTAGTTGTATACAGTTAGTGTTATTTGCGAAACGGTGAAGAATAAGGCGTTAAAGATACGTGATGCAGTGCAAACAAAGGATTTGTTAAATCTAGTGGTACGATGAAGGGGAATTTGAAGGGTGGTTTTTGTAAACCTATTATCTCTGTTATGTACCGACTCCACAGGTTTAAATGCATTATAAAGGTAGGATGGTGTCTTCAGTTTGAGAATTTTCTGCGTGGCAACAGCTACTGAGATTTCTCGACGTTCATGGAGTTTCAACCATTGTAGCTGTATGTAACAGGGTAGTATTGTTCATCACGCCTGGCATTTGTAACGTAACGAACACATGCGTTTTGTACCCTCTGTAGTTTTATGTTCAGAGTTTCAGATAAGTCGTTGTATACGACTGCACCATAGTCAATTATTGGAAATATAAGACTTTGAACAAGTAGTTTTCGCATGAAAGGTGGTGTACATGACACGTTACGTTTCAAAATATGCATGGATGACACAACTTTTCGGATTACATTTGACGTATAATCAGACCAGGATAAGGTTCTGTCGAAAATTAGACATAGATTGTTAACGGTGTCACTATAATGAATATCTGTCTCTAGAATTTTTATTGCTGGGAGGGATTTGAGGTCAACAGTTTTCAGGAGTTTTGTGTAACCTATGCAAATAAGCTGGGTCTTAGCAACATTTAATTGGAGGTTATGACTTGCGCTCCATTCAATCAATCAATCAATCAATCGAGAGATGTCATAGTTGAAATGCGTTATACAAGAAGATGCGTTAGTGGGACAAAAGTGGAAGTAAGCTTGTAAGTCATCCGCATACATGTGAAAGGTACTGCTTTTAAAGACTTCAGATATGTCATTAATATAAATAGAAAAACATAAAGGACCGAGGACTGATCCTTGTGGTACGCCACAGTTTACTGATTCCCAGCTAGAGAATCGACCGTCAACGAACGTGACTCTTTGTGATCTATTTGACAGATATGATTCAAACCAAGACAGAGCACTCTGGGAGAAGCCAATTGACTTCAGATTAGCAAGAAACAACTCATGATTAACAGACTCAAATGCCTTAGAGAAATCAAAGAGACATAAGATAGTAAGCTGCTTCTTATCGGTGGCCGCGCGAATATCATCTGTAACCTTTTTTTTTTGCTAGGGGCTTTACGTCGCTCCGACACAGATAGGTCTTTTGGCGACGATGGGATAGGAAAGGCCTAGGAGTTGGAAGGAAGCGGCCGTGGCCTTAATTAAGGTACAGCCCCAGCATTTGCCTGGTGTGAAAATGGGAAACCACGGAAAACTATCTTCAGGGCTGCCGATAGTGGGATTCGAACCTACTATCTCCCGGATGCAAGCTCACAGCCGCGCGCCTCTACGCGCACGGCCAACTCGCCCGGTCATCTGTAACCTTCAGAAGAGCAGTAGTAGTACTATGGCCCTTCTTGAAGCCAGATTGGTAGGGATTTAGAATGTTGTATTTAGACAAATATTCACATATCTGCTCATGAACAATTTTTTCTAGTGCCTTACTAAGTGCACAGAGGATGTTGATAGGCCTTAAATCACTACAGACTGTTGGTATTTTCTTTTTGGGCACGGGACGTACATTGGCACGCTTCCACTCTGAGGGATAAACTCCATTCTGTAGAGAGAAGTTAAATAAGTGCACAAGAGCAGGAAGAAATATGTCCATGCAGGTAGAAATCATGGATATTGGAATATTATCTGGACCTTTAGCTTTAGTTCGTATTGATCTGACTGCTTTTTCTATCTGTGAAGGGTGTACGTACATGAAATAGAATTTATCTCTGTTACTTGGAGTGAGATGTCTATAATGTTTGGCAGTCTCTGATACCTTCGGAGTGTTGGAGTTAGAGACTGATGTCTTGTAATAGTCACTTAATTAAGATGGAGTAACAGGCATCTGGCTATCTAGAGAGTGACTGACTCCAATACCAAGAGATTTTGCAGCACGCCAAGAAGCTGAGGTGCTCTTACAATTACGGAAGATGTTGTACGTATACTTCACTTTAGTGTTCCTAATTACTTGTTTTGTCTCGTTACGTAAGATCCTGAATTGCTCGTAATCATCTGGAAGTTTAGTTTTAATAAATTTCTTCCTAGCTCTGTCCCGTTTACTTATCAATTCCTTAATACGCTTATTGAACCATGGTGATGACCGGTGTTTTACGATAATTCTTTTTTGGGGCGCATGCTTGTCATAGAGTGAAAGTACAAAGCTGTTGAAGAGAGATACTTTTTGATCTACGTCATTAGACTGAAAAAACATATTCCAGGGTAGTAATTCAGCGTCAGCACGAAAATTGTTCACGTCAAATTTACTAAAGTCTCGAACAAGAATAGTTTTAGGAATTTGTTTTGGCGTGGATAAAGTGAATACAGCATACAGCAAGTCATGACCAGAAAAACCGGCAGCTGGTTCCTGTCCGTATTCTACTACCAACTCATTGCAGTTCGACGAGATTATGTCGAGAGTGCTATCGGAAGTGGCAGTATGAAAGGTTGGATTGAATGGAAGGCAGTCGAGGTTACAAGCGTTGAGCACATTACGTATATTTTCGCTTTCAAACGTCCCAGTTCCGAACCGATCATTAACATTGTCCACAACGAATATATATTTATAATTCATAACATGAATATACATGTCATTCAGGAATGTATCCATGAACCCTACTTTTGGTGGACGATATATACAAGCACATACAGGGAAACTTGCCAGAAAACCCAGACCCTTAAATCAAGATCTATGTACAAGGATCTGGGTTCCAGGGAAGTTTTCAACTCATGAGTCAAACGTTACCCAATTGCAACAGTCAAGTTTTAGGGAGGAAGGAGGTCTGAGATTGCTCTTGGTAAACTGTCAGAGTGTAGTAAATAAACAATTAAAATTCGGTACATTGATGGAATCTTATGAGACGGATGTGGTGATAGGAGTGGAATCGTGGTTGAGAGAAGGGGTGGGTAATACAGAAGTATTTCCAGAAGGGTATACAGTCTATCGTAGAGACCGAAGAGATAAAAAAGGAGGAGGGGTATTTATTCTGGTGAAGGAAACTTATAGTTCGCATGAATGGTTTACTGATGAAAGGGATGAAATATTAGGGATAAAATTAGTTTGTGATAATATGAAGGAGGTGGGAATTATAGGAACATATAGGCCTGGAAGAGAGGAAAGAGATATGGAAATATTTGAGAAAATAATAGATTATACTCATAAAAACAATAATGATACGGTAATAATTGGGGGAGATCTAAACTTGCCTGAAGTTGAATGGAATGGAGCTGCAAGTGAAGCTCATGAACAGAAACTGGCAAATAAGTTAATTTGGGAGGGAGGATTTACACAAGTAGTACAAGAACCAACTCGTCTCAATAACTTGCTAGATGTATTCTTGGTTAAACCATGGGAAATTGTTGATAAAACTGAGGTAATTGAAGGAATAGGTGACTATAAGGCTGTAATAATGGATGTAGGACTCGTACCAAAAATGTTTAATAAGAGGGTCACAAAAGACAAGAAATTATACAGAAAAACTAAAGTTGATGAATTTGGGACTTACCTTAAATCACAATTCAGTTGTTGGATAAGTGAAGGGAATAATGTGGATACACTTTGGGCTAAATTTAAAGGAATCATTTGGGAAGGAGAGAAGAGATTTGTACCTGTTAAGAAGGGTAAAATGACCTCAGACCCTGTTTATTACACAAGGGAAATAAGAAAATTAAAAACAAAGTGTAGAATAGTAAACAGGAAAATCAAAGAAGGTAGGGAGAATAGAGAAACTAGAAAACAACTAATGAGAGAACTGAATAGAGTGAAAAAGGAAGCAAAAGAGAATTATATGAATGGCGTTCTTCAAGAGGGTAATGACCACAAAGGGAAATGGAAAAAGCTGTATTCATATATTAGGAATCAAAAAGGAAAAGGAATCCAAATTCCTACAATGGTGGGAGAAGGGGGTGAACACTATTTAACAGATACTGAGAAAGCAAACCTCTTTAGTAGGGAATTCCGAGATTCAGTAGAAGATTGTCAGGACTTGGAAACCGTAACAGAAGATAGAGAGGGAGAGAGACAGAGGGAAACAAGAAGCTTCTCATTCACAAATGAAGATATTTTCAGAGAAATCCAACTGCTTCAGCAAGGAAAAGCAGCAGGAAGTGATCAAATTACTGGGGAGGTATTAAAGACAATGGGGTGGTATATAGTGCCTTATTTAAAATTTCTCTTTGACTATGTCATAAATAATAGTGTGATACCAAAGGAATGGAAGGAATCTATAATAATACCAATTTATAAAGGAAAGGGTGATAAAAGGAAACCAGAGAACTACAGACCAATCAGCCTGACCAGTATAGTTTGTAAAATACTGGAGAGTTTAATAGCAAAGTACATCAGAGGGATATGTGATGATAAAAATTGGTTCATGAGGAGCCAGTATGGATTTAGAAAGAAATTTTCTTGCGAGGCACAACTGGTGGGATTTCAGCAGGACATATCAGATCAGTTAGATTCAGGAGGCCAGTTAGATTGCATAGCCATAGATCTTTCCAAAGCCTTTGATAGAGTGGAACATGGAATATTATTAAAGAAATTGGAGGAAATAGGATTGGACGTAAGGGTTATACGTTGGATAAGAACATTTCTAAATTCAAGGGTTCAGAAAGTCAAAGTAGGAAATAATATATCACAGGTAGAGAAAGTCTGGAAGGGAATTGCACAGGGTAGTATAATCGGTCCGTTACTTTTCTTAATATACGCTAATGAATTAGGGAACAATATAACATCGAAAATAAGATTGTATGCAGATGATATAATTGTTTACAGGGAAATAAATAACATTGAGGATTGTTCAGAATTACAAAGGGACCTTGACAGTATCCAAGAATGGGTTGAAGAAAATAATATGAAGATTAATGGAGGCAAATCAACTGTTACAACATTTACAAACAGGAGCTTTAAAACTGAATTTGAATATACTTTGGATGAGGTAGTTATCCCAAAAGATGGCAAGTGCAAATACTTAGGTGTGAGATTTGAAAGTAATTTGCACTGGAAGGGTCATGTTGATGACGTTGTTGGAAAAGCATACAGATCGTTACATGTCATAATGAGGCTACTTAAAGGATGCAACAAAGAATTAAAAGAAAAAAGTTACTTAAGTATGGTTCGTCCATTATTGGAATATGCAAACAGTGTTTGGGATCCTCACCAAGAATACCTAATAAAAGAACTAGATGGTGTGCAGAGGAAAGCAGCAAGGTTTGTAACAGGGGATTTCAGGAGAAAGAGTAGTGTATCTGAAATGTTAAAGGAACTTGGGTGGGAAACTTTAAGTAAGAGAAGGGAGAAAAGTAGACTTATAGGATTATATAGAGCCTATACAGGAGAAGAAGCATGGGGAGATATCCGTGAGAGGCTTCGGTTGGAAAATAATTATATTGGTAGAACTGACCACAAGTACAAAATTAGAAGGAATTTTAGCAGAAGCGATTGGGGTAAATTTTCTTTCATTGGGAAGGGCGTGAAGGAGTGGAACAGTTTACCAGGGGTAGTGTTTGATCCTTTTCCAAAATCTGTACAGATATTCAAGAAGAGAATAAACAACAACAGAGATAATAAATTAAATGATAGAGGGCATTCGACCAGTGCAGGATATTGTAAATAATAAACGTGTGTGATTAAATTAATTCCATCCCCTGGTCTAAGGAGTTTGGACAGCCCAAGTAGGGGACTGCCTGTAAGGGTGAAGTACAGTGGGGACTTCGAGGGCCCTGGGACCGCTACGGTAGCTGTGAAGGCCCTTCAGGAACTCTGAAAAGTGGTGGCAAAAGGGGCTCTGGTTAAGACGCAGCAGGTCGTTATGCTACTTAGGTTCCAAAATGGGTAAAATATAAATATGTAAATAAATTCAATGTTAATTTTAATCTTATACCAGTTGTATAGTATTATTAGACGTAATTTCACATACCGTACTAAATGAGTTGACTATGTTTGTAAGATATTATAAGTAGAATTTTGTAAACAATATAAATTTATTAAGGATGATGTGTGTGTTTAATAGAAAAAATTATTAGCGTAAATTGCATAATATTGTATTCTAGGAAAATTTTCTTCGTCTCCTGTTAATTTAAAATTTAGTGCTTGACAATAATGTATTTTAGTGTACCATTTGCCACCGAGGTAGACACCTCATTTGCAAATAAAGAGATTTTGATTTTTGATTTTGAAAAGAATTTTAGTATCTGAAAGGGCTATATCAAGGATTAAGTACTCAGGTTTCTTACTGTACTCTCCAGGAGATTTATTAAACACACTACATTTTATGCTATTCTTCAAATAAACTGCAACACCACCAGCGGCTTTGTTTAATCTGTCGGTACGGAAAATATTATACCCATCGAGACAGATGGCAGAATCTGGTACTGAAGGTTTAAGAAATGTTTCACTGACTGCGATAATATCAAACGAACTCTTGCCGAAAATGTGCCGGAACTCAGATATATGGGAGGAGTCGACAAGAGACTGAGAATTGATATGAATGACCTTAAGATTTCTTGTGTTTCTCACACTAACACCGTGTAGTAAATCAGATAAGACACACTCGTTACTTGTCATGAGTACAATATGGTACAAAGGGTTCAATAGTTCAATAGCAGATCGTTCAAAGAAGTACGATGACTTTAGTAGCCTATACAAATATAAAATAATTTAAGGATTTAAAAATTATGTGATGAAGTGAGAAAAATAAATGAGTAGAAAATTGGTATAAAATGAATGGCGTTAGCAGATATTTCTAAGTATTAAAACAATTATAACTAATATACTACGCTAAATAGAACTGTTGCGAAAGAGAGACTTTTGTATTGTTAGCCTCGCCAGAATTATCTCTACTTCTCGTCCTAAGTATTTCCAGTAATAGAGTGATACACAGGAATACAAAGTATCTCACCGCATCATTTCAGTGGAGCTGGGTAGCGTTTCTTCAGTTCCTCAAGGTCACGTTCCGTCTTCACTCGATGTTTCACATCACCAGCGCGCACCATTATAACACCATCCATAGTCCACACTGAATTTAGTCTGAAGTGGCTCACATCACGTTTGAGAATATCAGTACGGGTCTTAGTTAGGTCCTCCCGTATAGTTATACCGCTGTTCTTTAACAGCCTCTTTGATTTGAAGACTGCATTTCGGTAGGCGTATGAAACAAATTTCACAATGATGGGCCTGGTTTTGTTGTGACTTCTGGTACCAAGTCTGTGTGAACGGTCGATCATCGCTGGATCAAGTGGAACATTTATCCGAGTGGCAATCTCCTGAATGCGCTTGTCCGTGTCTTCCCCTGCAGTTTCATGTACTCCAAATATACGTAAACTGTTCCGACGTTGATAACTTTCCAACTCATCTGTCCTATCGTCTAACTGCCGTTGAAGTTCAGTTATTGCCTCGTCTCGTCTGCTGAGTTCAAATTTTAATTCTCTTATTACATCGGTATTAAAATCAATACTTTCCGTAAGTTTCTGTATGACCTTATCGGCTACTATGTCTACAAGTTCGTCGAGGAGTGAACTGTTCTTAATGAGGTTATCCAGCGTTAGCGACACCGTAGTATCTAGAACCTCCTTGCTTACACTGGTTCGCAAAGTGTCCGATGGAGTGCACTGATCATCACAGGCCAAGATGTTGGCAGCGCTGTTCTGTGAATTTACAGGACGGTTGGTGTTCTTCACTTGTTCCCGCGTAGTTTCAGCAGTTGCCACACGAGAGCGTGGGCTGTCACTGTTTATTTCCTTGACGTTAGAGAGTGGGGTGGCACTCCTGCTCGCGGGCTGAGCGATGCCGGCTTTAGCCTTCACTTGTTTACGTGAGTTACCCATTGTAATTCGATAAACTTTTGCAAATTACTTACGGATCACGATACCTTCTTCCAATTAAAGTACTACTGCACATGCACAGGTTAAAACACCACTGAATGCACACTTGAAATACACTTAACACCGTCTTATGACACCTTCGCAATGATAAATACTGGAGAGGCTCTCACTCGCGTCTATACCACCATGCTTGAAAGAGAGCACAGAGAGAGAGGGAGAAAACATATTTATTGCAAAATATTTTTACTTGTTTTGCTACAAAATGCCAGAGACATAGCTTATCAACTCCATAATAAATAATGATTATAATTTGTTAATTATTTATACAGACATTATGTTGACTAATCGCTACGTCAGCGACAATGTTTTCTACTAATGATCAAAGGTTGTTCTACAAAAGAAAACTTCCGCCCTCGGCGAGCGAAATTTAGGTTAAACATCCAACACTGCGCTGCTTGGACGACGTCGCTTAACACTCAAAGAGGCTTGCCACCGTCCCCTAACAAGCAAAGCGGTCTGGGGGCGGAAACCTCCAGGTTAGAGTCGCGAAGAGGTCCACAGGGCTCTCGTATCGCGTCACAACACCATTGATCTGGACTGGTATACACGGTATCCTCTGCCTCTCGTAAGAGGCGACTTAGATGTGAGCGTGGGCTGGTGACTACGGTTCCCCTAGCTGAGTCCGGCATTGTCTCCACTTACCTGTGTCGACTCGTCACCTTCACCTTTCCAATCCAACCTCTATTGATTAAATCTTGTTCCTTTCCGAGGTTTGCGAGTCAAGCAAGTCTTTCATTTTCATTTTCTTCGTGGCCCTTACCTTTATTTTGCTTATTGAACATTCATTTTTTCGAAGTGTCGGACCTTTTCTATTTGTTCTCCCTGATTACTGTTTAATAGGGACGGTTGCTCCGTTGTACCTCCTCTTAAAACAGTAACCTACCGGACGAGTTGGCCGTGCGGTTAGGGGCGGGCAGCTGTGAGCTCGCATCCAGGGGATAGTGGGTTCGACCCCACTGTCGGCAGCCCTAAAGATGGTTTTCCGTGGTTTCCCATTTTCACACCAGGCAAATGCTGGGGCTGTACCTTAATTAAAGCTTCCTTCCCATTCCTAGGCCTTTCCTGTCCCATCGTCGCTATAAGACCTATCTGTGTCGGTGCGACGTAAAGCAAATAGCAAGAAAAAAAAGCAACCAGTAAACAGCGCGTGAATTTGGGAGATGATGGCTTTGAACCCAACTGTCGACAGGTTTCCCATTTTCACACCAGGCTGTACCTTAATTAAGGCCACGATCGCTTCCTTTCCGATCCTAGCCCTTTCCGATCCCTTCGTTTCCATAAGACCTATCTGTGTGGATGCGACGTAATACAACTTGTAAATAATAATAATAATAATAATAATAATAATAATAATAATAATAATAATAATAATAATAATGAAAATCGCAGTATGTTTCCGGTCATTCGACCGGGTCAGGAACGGAATAATAAATGAAGCCCCTCTCGAGTGGCGAGGATAGGAATTGTACCGGCTGCCAAAGCCTGTCGCACTTCTCTGGGGCAATTATTGATGAATGACAGATGAAATGAAATTATATTGGAGAGTGTTCCTGGAATGAAATATGACAGGGAAAACCGGAGTACCTGGAGAAAAACCAGTCCCGCCTCCGCTTTAATAATAATAATAATAATAATAATAATAATAATAATAATAATGTTATTTGCTTTACGTCCCACTAACTACTCCTTTGCGGTTTACGGAGACGCCGATGTGCCGTAATTTAGTCCCGCAGGAGTTCTTTTACGTGCCAGTAAATCTACTGACACGAGGCTGACGTATTTGAGCACCTTCAAATACCACCGGACTGAGCCAGGATCGAACCTGCCAAGTTGGGGTCAGAAGGCCAGCGCCTCAACCGTCTGAGCCACTCAGCCCGGCCGCCTCCGCTTTGTCCAGCACAAATCTCACGCCAGCACGCTGCCGCCTGAGCCACGGAGGCTCCCTAATAATAATAATAATAATAATAATAATAATAATAATAATAATAATAATAATAATAATAATAATAATAATAATAATAATGTTATTTGCTTTACGTCCTACTAACTACTCCTTTGCGGTTTACGGAGACGCCGATGTGCCGTAATTTAGTCCCGCAGGAGTTCTTTTACGTGCCAGTAAATCTACCGACACGAGGCTGACGTATTTGAGCACCTTCAAATACCACCGGACTGAGCCAGGATCGAACCTGCCAAGTTGGGGTCAGAAGGCCAGCGCCTCAACCGTCTGAGCCACTCAGCCCGGCCGCCTCCGCTTTGTCCAGCACAAATCTCACATTGAGTGATCAGGATTTGAAACACGGAACCCAGCGGTGAGACGCCGGCACGCTGCCGCCTGAGCCACGGAGGCTCCCTAATAATAATAATAATAATAATAATAATAATAATAATAATAATAATAATAATAATTGAAGAAGTGTCCATTCCAAATAAGTGAAAAATAACATCGAAGTCAAGAAGGAACATGAATTGAGCATGTCAGATGAGGATGATTTAAAAAGGAATTTACCACTAGGACGTAGAAACAATGCCGGACTCAGTGGTTATCTTTGTTTCTTAATCAGTTTACCATCCAGGGTTGGTTTTCCCTCGGACTCAACGACGGATCCTACCTCTACCGCCTCAAGGGACAGTGTCCTGGAGCGTGAGACTTTGGCTCGGCAATACAGCTGGGAAAGTGGACCAGTACCTCGCCCAGGCGTCCTCACCTGATATGCTGAACAGCGGTATTGTGGGGGGGGGGGGGGGGAGGGAGGGGGATAGGAATATTGGAAGGGATAGACAAGGAAGAGAGAAGGAAGCGGCCGTGTCCTTAAGGCCCGGTTACATAAAGGAAGATTAAATACACTCTAACCCTGGGTTTGTAAACCGAGCTCAATAGCTGTAGTCGCTTAAGTGCGGCCAGTGTCAAGTATTCGGGAGATAGTGGGTTCGAACCCCACTGTCGGCAGCCCTGAAGATGGTTATCCGTGGTTTCCCATTTTCAAACCGGACAAATTCTGGGGCTGTACCTTAATTAAGCCCACGTCCGCTTCCTTCCCACTTCTAGCCCTTCCCTCTCCCATCGTCGCCGTAAGACCTGTGTCGGCGCGACGCGAAGCAACTTGTAAGAAAGAAGAATGTACTTGTTCTTGCGAGTAACGCGTTTCATCAAGCTATTTCGGCAGAGGATTAACAAACACCGTATTAACCCTCGCTGGAATTAGCTACCATACCAATGAAGGAAGAAGTGACTGAAAATTAGAGGTTATGAACAAACTTCGCGCTCGATTCTGCTTTTGCGCGGTTGTTTGTTTTCTTCCACAGTTCTATGGTAAGCTGATATACTCTTTCGTAATAGGCCTGATAGCGGTGGTTGATAAACTGGAAGAGATTCAGAAGAGAAACAGAGACTCACAATTTTGTCCTTTAGCAAATACATTACCGACTTAGTCACTAAACATCAAAGCATTATAGAATGCAGGAAGATTGATGGTGTGAAATTAAGTGAAAAAGACGCACACGGAAAGAAATTACAGGCCGGTTCCACAAATATATTAATGCTTAGCCCAACCCATCGAACAGGTGGGTTTCCGCAGTGGTTTTAGCACCATTGACCACATACTTGCTGTACGGGAAGTAATCAGCCGAATGAATTAATAAATACCAACTGCCCCTCTGCTTAGCATTTGTTGATTTCGAAAAGGCATTTGATTCTGTTAACCACTCATCTGTCCTTTTGGCATTAGCTGAACAGGGAGTAGAAGCAGCCTACATCAACATACTCGTACTTAAGGACATATACGAATCATCTTCTGCCTTTGTTAGTGTCAGTGAAACAACTGAAGATTTTCCCCCATTCAACGTGGTGTAAAACAAGGTGACCGCATCTCACCAAAGCTCTTCTCTGCAGTTTTAGAAATGGCAATATCCAAAATTCAATGAAAAATCAGAATCAACGGGAGAATCTCTGGGCAGTTCTTAGTTTCCGTTGAGTGGAATTCATTGTCCAGGTCTCTTTTTTTTGCTGGTTGCTTTACGTTGCACCGACACAGATAGGTCTTATGGCGACGATGGGATAGGAAAGGCTTAGGAGTTGGAAGGAAGCGGCCGTGGCCTTAATTAAAGTACAGCCCCAGCATTTGCCTGGTGTGAAAATGGTAAACCACGGAAAAACCATTTTCAGGGCTGCCGATAGTGGGATTCGAACCTACTATCTCCCGGATACAAGCTCACAGCCGCGCGCCTCTACGCGCACGGCCAACTCGCCCGTTACGTGGATCTTTTGCCCCTACTGGCACGATATCGTATGAACCTGCGTGTAAGTGGAATGGCGGTAGTGTGGAATGTTGTGTGTGAGGAAAGGAAGATTAAGGACGTCACAAACACCCGGCCAGGGATATTAATCATTACAATTAAAAAACCCTGACCCAGCCGGGAACGAACCCGGGGCCGCCGGGTGACAGGATGACAGGTGGACGTGTTGCCCCCTACACCGCGGAGCCGGACTAGCTCCGATCTTAATCTAGAGTTAAAACTAACCCTCCTTGAGGCAACAAAATGAATAGTTAAATTCAGAGTCGAAACTTGTATAACACGGGGTTGATGAAACCGGACCTAAGTTAAGTATCAACCCAGCATTTTCCTGGAGAAGAAGTGGGAAACCACAGAAAACCACTTCGAGGATGGATGAGGCAGGAATGAAACCCTCTCTACTCAGTTGACCTCCCTAGGCTGAGTGGACCCCGTTTCAGTCCTCGTACCACGTTTAAAATTTCGTGGCAGAGCCGAGAATCGAACCCGGGTCTCCTGGGGTGGCATCTCATTCAGTGATTATCATTGTTATTTTATTATTGGTTGATCAGCAATAATAAAATTGATAGAAAGAAAAATCTAGTTTTTTAAATATATAAATCTTGCCGGCTCAGCGGTGTAGGGGTAACGTGCCTACCTCCTACCCTCAGGCCCTGGGTTCTAATACCGGTCAGGCCAGGGATCTGCACCTGGATCTGAGGGCTGGGTCGAGGTACACTCAGGCTACGTGATTACAAACGACGAGCTATATGACGGTGAGATAGCGGTCCGGGTCTAGTAAGCTAAGAATGACGGTCGGAAGGATTAATCGTGCCCACCACACGACACTCCGTAATCTGCAGGCCTGAGGTCTGAAGAAGGGTCGCTTGGTTAGCCATGGCCCTCCAGGGCCATTGCGTCACGGAGTTTGGTTGGGCTTAGATAAATTTTCTGATCATAAATTACATGCATTTTGAACTTCAACGATATTATTTTCTTTTATGATAAACTCTCATGCATAGACCTGGGTTTAAATGACATCAGTCTTGGTGAAAATCTTGTCATGAAATTACTTAAACCGTACTGTTGACATTATTATTATTATTATGATTATTATTATTATTATTATTATTATTATTATTATTATTATTATTAACATCATATTATTACTATTACCATCATCATGTTAGCCCAAATTGTTGGGTTTGATCTCTGCTCAATTCGGTGTACTTGAAGGTGCTCAAATAAGCTATTATTATTATTATTATTATTATTATTATTATTATTATTATTATTATTATTATTATTTGTCTGTTCATTCATTTAAGAATTATATCTAAATATAAACATTTATTTCCATGGAAGTATTAAGAAAGAACGCAAAAGGATCATATTTATGAAGTATTGTTAACACATGCGTAGAGCGGACTCATTCGAGAGTCATAAAGGTGTCGAGATTTGTTTGTAGCTCGAGGTTACGTCGCTCTCTCATCTCCACGTGGCTCCAACGACCTGCGATTCTTCGTCGCCGATCACATTATGACATTAGTCACGCGCTCCGAAATACCCACAACCGTATTCTCGACTTCCACATACGTAAAACAATACATAAATCACAGTACATAACTCGGAGACGCGAGACCGTAAAGTTTATAGGTGAAACGGTGGGGTCCATATTTAAATTGCGAACCTTCCACTACTTTCCCCTCTTCTAGTCCTCTTAGCTCAACTCCAGTGAACTTTGACAAACGTATAGTGCCAATAAAACTCGACAACGCCCAAATGAGTCGGTTTGACTGAAAATTAAACTGATGTCTGTCATAGGCCGGTCATATATTTTCATTTAATCACATCACATCGTATTTAAAGTAAAGAATTACACTCATGAGAGAAGCAACATGGAAACTATACTCGAAAGGGCAATTAGAAAATTCCGAAATTCCTATGCTGTCAGGTGACTAATGGACGTTGCACGTAGAACACAGCGGCTGGTACGCTTGGGAATTTAAGGTTCATATTGCACCCATATCCCTTGAAGGGATGGCCTAGGCTACCTATGATACCTATGCTGGGGATCTATTCAGTCTTCAGCGTGAGGAAACACCATACATGAATCATTGTTTAGGTTAGGCCGTGTATAACGACGGTTTTAGTCAACCGCAATTTCATCATAATAGATCTTATAAACCCTACTAACGATCACTTTAAAGTAATTGAAGAACTATGGAAAAGAATGAACGTTTCGATGAAATCGCCTAAATGTCGACAATGTGGTTTCGTTCTTTACTTTAGGGTCTTTAATCCTATACTCCAAAAGATGGAACGCGCGTCGTTCGCCCTGATCGGAAAATATCTCGGCTTGAAGGGCTGGTTGCCATGGTGGCGTAGAATAAGTTGCTGGCTTTAGCGACGTTGTGTCCCTGTTTGGTGGAACAAGTCCAGGCGTTTATGGCAATTCTGTCAACCATTGTTTCACTATATTTTCCTTATTATTTTCCGCTGTTATTCTCTCTCTAAAATACTTTTAACTATTGATTTAAATTGGATAAGTCATGTCGTATTTAGAATTCTTCGTTAAAATTAATTTCGGAATTTTCTAATTGCCCTTTCGAGTGTAGTTTCCATGTTGCTTCTCTCATGAATGTATTTATTTACTTTGAATACGATGTAAGGGTAAGGGTGTATTCTGCCCGAAGGCAGGTCCGAACCTCCGCAGAGGTGTGCCTGAGCCGGAGTTTACGTACGGTAGGGTGGCCATCTCCTTTCCGCTCCTCCATTCCCTTATCCCCCACCAACGGCGCGTGGTAACCCATCCAAATCTTGACCACACCCAATGTTACATAACTTCGGAATCTTACGGGATCCGGTGTTTCAACACGGCTACGGCCGTTGGCTTAAATACGATGTGATTAAATGAAAAAAAAAATTGTATACTTCATTTATGACAGTTGTGTAAAAGACGATAGCCAAAGTATTTTGAATGGTATTCTTGCCTGTAAGCAAATGCATCAGACGACGGTAGTATAACACACACGGTAAACCCTGCCTGTTGTAAGAGGCTACTAAACGGGGTGTCAGGGGCTCGTAATATTGGGGCGTGGGTTGGCGATCACGGGGCCCTCTTCCGAGTCCTGGCATTGTTTCAACTTACGTGTGCCAGGCTTCTCACTTTCCTATCCGACCTCCCTTGGTCAACTGTTGTTATTTTGCGATCCCAGCGGTATTAGAACATTCGAGGTCTTGGGCTTCTTTAATTTTCGCGCCCTTCGTGGTACTTGTCTTGCTTTGACCAACATCTTCATTTTTCGAGGTGTCGAGTCCCTTCTACTTTTTCCCTTTTATTAGTATTAAGAGAGGATGGTCGCCCAGTTTTACCTCCTCTTAAAACAATAATCACCACATTGCACACAGCAGCATAATTTAATTAGCGGTATATGAAGTACTGACGTGAGTAGTCAAAATGTAATTGAAAATAATTGAAAATAATTGAAAATATATTACGGTTTAAAGACAAGGATGATTCACTTGTAGAGAGGAAATACTAAGAATATCAGTGTTTAACTACAGTACAACGATACCACCCTTGTTACTATCCCTATGGAATTGTTTTTTATGCTAACTTTGATGTTACCACTGGGATGTAGAGGGAGAATTCAGTAGTTATATGAAGTGGAGCACCGAGCGAGTTGGCTGCACGATTTGGGCTGTGTAGCTGTTAATTTGTATTCGGGAGATTGTAGTGTCGAACGCCACTATCGGTAGCCCTGAAAATGCCATACAAATGCTGGAGTTGTTCAGACCATTGATCAAGGCCACGGTCGCTTCCTCACCAGTCCTAGCAATTTCCTATATCACCGTCGCCAAACACTCGTCTGAGATGGGGTAACGCCGTGCGACGTGAAATCATACCAAAGAAAGACATCTCACAATTACAGAGTTTTTGTAACGTTCCCATGTAATCAGTACTATTTATGTCGTAAAATTAATTTATTAACATCTAAATTACAATACAAGTTTCGATCCACGGATCATCCTCAATTGTTCACATTAACAATTACATAAAATAATACACACAATCATTAAAAACACTTCTTTGAGTTTGTCATGAATTACGTCTTAAAATCTAATAACCGTCCATATTTCTGTTGAATTAGAAAGAAGTCGACCAGGCTATGACTTGCTTTGCCATCAAAGAGCTGAGCGATCAGTAGCGTCGTCCCTTTACTGTATATAGCTTAGCGGCCTATTTGATCAATGCAATAAACACATTTCTTGGGAATCTGAATGGAAATTCGTTCCCAGATGACCTCGTAGCTTTCTGCTTGGTAACTACAGTCTGCGCTGCTGCTGATCGGTCACTCCATGGTGTAAAGGTGACCTGAGTTGGAAGCTGACCTCGTCGAGTAAGCAGACCGTTTCACGGGGGCGTTTATAGTATTTTGCATGCTAGCGTGACGCCGGTTACGGCTAGAGCGTGAAATTGGTTTACGAAGATTTATTGTTGGCCTGACTGTAATCGTCACCCACCCCACCACGTGCACAACATATGTCAACAGTGCGGATGGAAATGGTCTCCAATTTTTGTAGCATGAAATAATCTCACCACATTCCTGTTCCGCCTGATTTAGGACTAACATACACTATTATGGAGAGAATTCCCAGTACGTAAGTTGTAGGATAATTATAAATTCAGCATTTTCACAGATAGGTTAATCGTCTTAGAACACGCAACGCTTTAGTGCAACAAACGCTGTTAACTCAGTCAGGCTAGGAAATAAGAGCATTTTTGTAATAAGCCTGGTACAAATTAGTTTAACTGTTCATAATAAAGAGGGGCGGCCTGGCCGAGGCGGTAAAGGCGTGCTCAGTTTACCCGTGAGGAAGTCGTACAATTTAAGAAATGAGTTTTCCACTTCCGGAGGTACACATGGCCCTGAGGTTCACTCAGCCTACACCAAAAATGTGTGCGAGGTTAATTCCTGAGGGCAAAGGTGGCCGGGCGTAGAGCTAACCACTCTACCCCATGAATTGCCGAAGTTACGGATAGTGGAAGCCCTTTCCTTCCACCCCTCCAAGGGCCTTCATGGCCTATACGGAGATGACTATGCTTGCTTTTGTACATACAGTAAAAAAGAAATGTGAGCCCACTTAGATAAAACCTCTTGTAAAGTCGTAAGCTGTCGTGCTCCTGATAACATTCCTTATGACTATGTGAACTCTTGTTTTCGACATAATACGGTTTATACATTTTTCTACCATCACAATTCAATGCAAATATTTTCTCAATATTGTCCTTGCTTAATGTAGTCAGAGCAGGAGCAGTCTCTTGTAAACAAATATTTTAACTCTTCATCTTAAAGCCCAAATTCGGTATTTAAAAATCACTATGTCTTCTGTTAAAGGCGAAGAAAAGTTTGATACTTTCATCAGTCAGTCTTCTTTTGACAAGATTTGAATTGGCTGTGATGTGCATGATGACACAAGGGAGAAGCAGCAAAATGTTACGAGCACTTTAGCCGATGCTGCTACGCAGATGGATTGAGGAGGTGGGGATAGAGTGCGCGGTCAGGCAGTGCAACGAGCATGGTTAGCGGTAAGCGTACAGAATGTATGTTTAGTTCACAAGTGGAATTCTTGAGCGCATACTAACCATGTTTGCAGTGCTGCCAGACGGCGCACTCTATCCCCCGCCACTCAGGAGTAAATGAAACACTTCCCCAGACCACCGTCTAAAATACCGGTAGCTTTTCACTGCCTCTCCCTGTTGCAATATCCTTTCTTATGCAGGTAGTTCCTGTGATGATTATTGCGAAAGTACCAAAGTAGTATGTAGAATCGGTTGGTGAATACGTTTCAGTAGACTGACCTTCTGGGTCAGTGACGGAAGGAAATTTGAGACTACATAATTTCCTTAGTATGCCTCACCAGTGACACCCAGGCATTGTAAGACTCCTTAAAGACTCAACGTGTGAGATAAAACAAGAGAATCACTTTGAAATACGGTAAATAGATCTCACAGATGAATTACTTATTTCTAATAGGGGGAGGGAGAGGGAAAATCGTTCTACAATTGTTTGTATTAAAGCAATAACAACATTTCCTGGGTCATTGTTTACAGTATCTTATTGGACATCTGTGTGGATAATATGTTCTTGTTTAACAAATATATATGGTTGCTGCCGTGATTTTAATGACGTGGATATGTTCCGTTGTAGCAATAAATTATAATAAGAAGAAATCTAGTAAGTTAATTTATTGTAAGGGGGAGAAAATCTGCTGTTTATAAATACCAGAAAACAGCATTTTAGGTATTCTTTAAGGCAACTTGTCCTAAAAGAAGTACAAATAAAAATACAGATTTACATTTGCTTGATGTCCAAACACTGCACAAACATTTGCAAGGCACTGGTTCCTATCAGTCTACTTCTGGTAGGCCATGTCTTGAACTGATCGTAAAAGTTTTCATACTGTGGTTCTAAAATATATTTTAACAGTTTCTCAACAACATTTTTCTCTTTCTTGTTGATGAGAACTTTTCCAGTATATGCACTTTATGCAGGAAACTTAACGCCGGTGTTGTGAAAGTGTCCAGCATTATTTGTTAGATGAAAGGTGCGAGTCAATATTTCTCCGATATACCGCAGGGCTCAGCAACTACGTATACTTTTCCTTTCATTTCAGTATCACACTCATAGTGCAGAAACTGCTGGGGAGCAGTGCCAGTGCCTTTTCCCACTGAGTTTGTACAAAGGGATCCAGCAGTTCTAAACAACTTAAATTAAAGCGACCAAGGCGACTGAGGTTGTCAGCATTACTATGGCTTCCTTCTTCTTTAAGTTATTAACTAGTTAGAAACTTTTGTGTATATTTTTCTAGACAATTAAAATTGGGGGGTGTGTACAGGCATTGTTCCTTGGTCAAGAGAGCTCTGGAACTTTCCCCTCTGAGTTGCTATAAAAGTTGGGCACTTTAGAGCCGCATTGCCATCTTCATCGCTCCTATCTAAGTGCGAGTACGGCGTATTGGGGTCACGGGCAGACTTGCCGTCGTCGGAAGGGCCAACAGCTCAAGCTAATGGTAGACATCTTTTAACATGTGATAGCTCCAGACAGTTAACTTGAGGGGAAGGTTTCAAACTTATTTCTTAATGTAAAATTCTAAAGTTGAATATCACCTTTTAGATGTAAATTTTCAGGCAAGTTGAAATCCCTGGTGGGAAATATTTGACTTAAAAGAGCGTTCGCCTTCTTTTAATTCCCATTCAACTTGGTATGGGAATGACTATGATTTTCTAAAACTCTCAACACTATTTTAGGACTTATTATTTCGCATCTAGTCATCTTTCCGTAGTAGAGGCTTCACCTCTGCGTCTTTGGGCCATAAGCCCATGTAGGATATTAAGTATCTTTCTAAAGGAGTGCAAGTATTTCCCCTCCTAGCATTGTGTTCTGGGGCGATCGCCTTAAACATTTTCTTTTGTATACTAAGGTCATTTACAATGGGCACTTATTGCCCCTGTTTAAATTCTCATTATTTATAGACGAGTATGCAATAGACCGTCGAACAGAAATGACAGTAAACACAGTTCTGAAATGTATGTAGTGTAAAGTTGGGTGACAAACTGGTGCCTCTACGAGGCTGGGTTCTATTAACGTTTGAAGCTAAAACTACTCTACGATGTAAGTGGAGCAAAGATATGCTTTTTGAAATAGTGTACCTTTAGAGCTACAGCGCTCATTTCTTGTAAACTATTGTGTCTATGATCTTGTCTATTGTACCTGATTTTTGGACTTTAAGTCACTGTTATGATGGGAGCTGATGAGCTCATATCTAACTGTGATTTGTTGTTGTTGGCTCAGATTCTCGAACTACCACATTTTAAATTCAGAAGAAGAAAGGAAAGAAATAAAAATTTCAAAATTTTTTGATTTAATGTATGCTCTGATAATTTCTCCGTGCCCCCCAGTCACACCAGCACGGTAATAATAATAATAATAAAAATAATAATAGTAATAATAATAATAAATAAGAAATCTCTCCTCTTCTATATAACTTGATTTTAGATAGTGGGGAAAGGATATCTCAGGCATAACCACCAGGGCGGGCGGCAACAAAATCAAAGTGAAATACTTGGCTTTCGCAGATGACCTAGCTATTATCGCTAAGAACAAGGAACTATGATATCGAGACATTAAACACAATAGCATCACAGCCAGGCTTTCATATATCATTTGAGAAACCAAGTATATGCAAGTTATTCAGTAAAAGTGCAAGAAAGATAAAATTGAAACGGCATGTGGGACAATTTCACATGTATCTTTTTTAAATACTTTGGAAAAACGTCTTTCTTTGGGAGTGGACAGTTGGGCTGATACAGAAAGGGACTTAAAACTGGAGAGGGCATTTAGACTGACATGGGATCACTATAATAAAGTAGTTTTTTTTTTTTTGCTAGTGGTTTTACGTCGCACTGACACAGATAGGTCTTATGACGACGATGGGATAGGAAAGACCTAGGAGTTGGAAGGAAGCGGCCGTGGCCTTAATTAAGGCGCAGCCCCAGCATTTGCCTGATGTGAAAATTGGAAACCACGGAAAACCATCTTCAGGGCTGCCGACAATGGGATTCGAACCCACTATATCCCGGATGTAAGCTCACAGCCGTGCGCCTCTAACCGCACGGCGAACTCGGCCGGTAATAAACGAGTAATGCTAAATTGAAACATTACAAAACAGTTATTCTACCGTGTGCCCGTTCGCATCTCGTAGACCAACAACAAAATGGCGGCGTAGGAAGGTATGGCCCATGCGATCTACTAAGGCAATGAACTTCGTATCAATGCAACGTATTGGAGGCTATGTACGTCACGGAAAGGATAGGTTTCGAAGACACTGGAGAACAGTAGAGGCTCATTTGAATTGTTTTAAAAAAAATATAGCAGCGGGTGAATTGTTTAACGAGACTCTAAAAAATTACTTTCATGTAGACAAGACGCAGATGCGAGCAGATCTACATATTCCAAGAAGAGATTTGCCTAGTGAAGAAGAATATTAATTATATATATTCGCGACAGCATATAATTAAAGTATTCATCGCTGTATGCCAGTAGATGAGCCAAGAAAAAATATAAATATATAAATTTTGGTGATATACGACGGATTTGGAAGATCAAGTAGCAACGTAACGACCGAAAGAATCGGAATTCACCATTGTGAAATATTTAATAACTACACACGAGAAGAATATAACTACCGTAGCAGTAAAAAATAATAATTATTTACGGAGAAAACTTTTTACAGAAAGAAAAACTTTAACGATTATTTTGAATAACAGAAAATGCAGAATATCATGACTAATTACTGCGCACAGGGAATTCTTTTCATTGTCAACAGATACGTGATGATGACTGTCTGCTAATTCATCAAGATGGACCGAACTGGGGATATGTACCGTCGAATCAGATGACCAGGCGGAGGTTATTGGACAGACCAACCAGTGGAGATGATGACGTTGGAAGAGCATCGGCCAGCCGAAAGACCGGATGATACGAAGTGGTCTGACGAGCTATGTAACCAGCAGATGACCGTGAATGTCCAGTTCAGACAGAGATCCAGTTCCAATCTGAGGGTCTAGCAGCAAGTGAAGGACGGAGCAACCACCAGACCAGATGTAGCAACTGACGAGCTAAGTCCATACTTTTCTATAGTAGAGTAGTTTCTTGCAATCTGCACCCTCAATCTATTTTGGCATGTGCTGAGAGTTTGGTGATTTATGAAATAATTAAGAACGCGTGTGTAATATAAGTAATGTGTGAAATACTTAAGATTTTAGAATTAGATGGAAGTGATAAATTAGAATGACAATATGACATATACTGGATACTGCACTAGCACATCGACAGTGGAAATAATATCCGATAAGAGAAAGGTATGTTACTTGAGTAGAGCTAGAATCAATGAGTCTAAGTTACTAGTAAAAGTT
Source organism: Anabrus simplex (assembly GCF_040414725.1). Taxonomy (NCBI): domain Eukaryota; kingdom Metazoa; phylum Arthropoda; class Insecta; order Orthoptera; family Tettigoniidae; genus Anabrus; species Anabrus simplex. The sequence continues at coordinate 1,535,770,185 of NC_090265.1, read as the reverse complement.
CGATTAATCTCGTTTTACCTGAGTATAGTTTACGTCACGAATTACCTGCGCAATACGATGATCATTGACAAATTAAGTATTCCTTTCGTCAGAGAAAGAGGGCATATGAATTCATAATACTGTTATTAAAAATAGAGGTTATTGACTGCGTATTTTGCTAAGCAATTCTTGAATATTTAGCATATGGTTGCGTAGTTATGGCTATATGCATGCGGCTAAATGGAAGCCGATAGGATGTTAAAGTATCGACGGTAATGTATTGAAATGTGATTATATATTGATGAATGGTTTAAGTGAAGAGATTTAGTTATGTTCTACGGGAAGTGTAAGAATTGCAATTTGACGTGTTAATGATTTATTAGTAATATAAGGTGAGTTTCTATGCCATGTTTGAAAATATACGTCAAGAAGAGAATTCCGCGCAGATGACCATTTCAAGGTAAGGTAAACATGAATTATGTAGAATTGTGTATCGTGACAGTGATATTGTGTTTGACTTGGGTGAATAACAGGTACTGCGTAAGAGAGAGTGTTCTTATATATGATGCAATAGACTCATGATTGATTATATATCTAGTATTTCGTGGAGCGGTGATCTTACAGGTTGATATGAAATACCTGCATTCTATACTATCCATACACGTTCAGTAGCACGTATATAAATGAAATATTGAGACAGTGCAGTTCATAAGAGTACATTGAGCCACTAATAGATGAGTGTGTAGATTAGAAACTATTCGAAGAGTTAGTTAGATTTATTTTTTTATTTCTACTTAGATAAATATGATTTTAACTCAGTATATAAAAATGAAGAATATTACAATGGTTAGCTAGGAGCCAGATATCGTAGGCACGAGGGTGGTATTGCTTTAGCTCGTAAGTCGTTACTTGTTCATACTAGAAAGATATTACTAACACTCGGAGTTCAAACCACGAAAGACTTTAACTTATGAATGGAAGGTCGGTGAACACTGCCACAATTTAATACACGCGGAAGTGTATACTTAGGAAACATGTCTCATATGTTGAGAGGATAACTTTAATAATTAACAGAGCAGTATTTACAATATGAAAATTTTATTTGATTCCTTGAATGCTCAATGATTGCAAATATTAAAAAAAAAAATGTAATACTTTCGGAACATGGCTACGAAGGTTCACATGTGTATTTATTGGAATTTGAACTTATAAATGAGAGAATGTTAGCACTTTTTTTAAGTTCCACTATTTATCTTAAATGAGCCAGCGCTGACTCTAACTTATTTTCAAATGATGAGATAACACGGAATTAATACTACCCAGATTTCACTATATCTCGAACATTAATTTTTGTCAATAAATAATTTTATATATTTTCTTTAGTATGTGACTGAGTTATGATTTCTGTTCTGGTAACGTTTAGAGTTAAGTTACTTGTTAAGTTTTCTAGATGTAAGCAATCGACAAGTTCTTACAAACGAAATGCGAGATGATTTCTAGATATCGGTCGTCTTTCTCGTGGTTATTGATACTCCCATCACGAGTACCCCAGCGGCCAATTTCTCTTCAGAAACCACGTTAAATAATTACATATAAAATCTCAGATTTTATGGGCGGAAAAAGGATACCCTGAGAAGAATTAATGAGCTACCGGGATAATCTTGCACTGACCGTTGGAAGAGCGGGTGCAAGTATTTAAAATGGCTGCCCAACTGTGGGGCAATTGAAGAGAAACACACCGTGGGAAAGTTATTAAAATGACGCCGCAATGTGTGACGATTTGAAGAGAAAGACACCGCGGGATCATTGAATATTGGTTGCCAGAGGTAATTTTTGACATCATAACGTGATTTAAAATGGAGAAAGATGCCGTGGGAACTGTTGGTTGCCAAAGAATAAAATGCCGCAACAGTGGAGCGAGTGAAGAGAAATACACCGTGGGAACGCCAAATAAAGTAAAAAAAGTATTGGAAACGGTCTTCACTTTGAAATAAATTAAATGTCGCATTAATGGTTGGCGCCTGAAGAGAAACACATCGCGGGAGTGTATGAAAATAGTCTGATAATTTATATTACTTAATAGGCAATCATGTGACGAAGCTCGAAATGTAGGTATCGGGTATAGAAAACATGTCACTAATGTATTGAGTATTTTTTAATTATTACCACATGGCTGAACCTGTGAAGATATATTAATAAGGAATTATTGTATTTATTAGATGAATGCTTCTTTTTAATAATAATAATCTAGGCTAAGGTGATTTTAAGTCAATATGAAATGAAACTTAGTTAATTTTAATTATGGTATAGGCTGATGGCCATACATATAAATATGGAATGCAGCATAACGGAATTTTAATTTATTTATTTCGTAACATGTTCCGAAATGTGAACGAAATCATAGATTTGAACTCTTGGTCTGGTTGTTGTTGGTCTATCTGGTGAGATGGTGCCGATCTCCAGGAAGGTCCATCAATATTATTATTTACTGAAGAGAAAACTTCAAACTAGTGCATATAGTGCAAACCTTGAACAATTTTTAAACCTTGTAGACTAAGTTATTGTGGTGTGTGTGATATAATATTTAATATTTTGTGAACTTAGAGGACTGTTAGGCAAATAAGTGATTTTTAACAAAATAGAGAGCTTAATATAAACTTTGAGATATTATAACGAATATATAGAAAATGACATAAAATGGCAACACAGGGTAGAGTTCAGACAAGAAGAGAACAAGAAGAGGAGATGAGAAGAGCCCAAGAGAAACAAGAGGGAGCGCCATTATGGTTTCTCGAATATTTGAAGCAACAACAAGAAAAAGAGAGGAAACTGGAAGAAAAAGAGACGAAACTGGAAGAAGAAAGACAGAAGGAGAAACAGGAGCGTGAAGAGAAAGAGAGGAAGCTGGAAGAAGAAAAAGAAAGAAGACGGATAGAAAAGGAACGAAAACAACAAGAATTGTTTAGAGAATTTCAAAAGGAACAAGAAAAGAAACAAGAAGAATGGCAACAAGAACAACGCGAAGAAAGAAAGAAAGAACATTATGAGTTGATGCAAGAATTGCACAAGAAACAAGAAGAATGGCAACAGAAACAAGAAGAGAAAGAACAGGAACGGGAATCAAGATTCCAGAGATGCATCATTGAGATGAGAGAGGAGAGAAGAGAGGATCAGCTAAAACAGAAATAATCTTTAGAAGAATTCGTTAGAAAAATAGAAGATGAACACAAAGGGATGATCGATGAGCTACGCAAGAAACAAGAAGAAGCAACGGAAGAAACAGCGAAAACACGGTCGGAAGTATATGAAGTTAAGAACGAAATCCAAAACATGCAGATGAGGTTGACTGAAACCATGGAGAATAGAAACAGGGAAATGCACGAGGAAATAAATAAAGTAAATGAGATGGTAACAGAGAGCCAGGAAACGATCCGAAAATTGGAAGAAGAGAAAATAAATGATATAACAGCTGGTATGCAAGGATTAAATCTAAGGCAACAAGACTTAGATGAGAAATATGACCAAGCTGCGAGCAAAGTAGCACAGAAAATTGATGAATTGAAGCAGAAAATAGAAGATAACAAGGTGGAATCTGAACGAAAAATCGAAAAGACGGAAGAAGTGGTGAATCAGATCAGAAGGGAAATACAGGAGATGAAGGTGGAATCGCACACGGCGAAATCTATGGCCTCAAGTTCTAGTGATAGGCAGAGAGCAGTAGAGGTACAGATTAATGAGAGAGAGAACACACCTTCAGGGATAAGCGATCCAAGTAGAAGAGATATAGAAATATTAAACGGTAGTAATCAGAGTGAAGGAAGCACGATAATTAATATTATTAAAAATTACGACGACCGCCCAAAACATTTTGATGGTTCGGCTAAGACCTCACCGAAACAATTCCTTAGGGATATAGAGGAATATTTTAGGGAAGGAAAAATTCAGGAGGAAAAGAAATTGAGAATTACCGAAAAACATCTGGACGGGAACCCAAATATTTGGTTCCTGGCTTTCAAGTACACATTCCATAACTATGACGAGTTTAAGGTAGCTTTCCTGAAGAAGTTCTGGGATCCTGAGATCCAGCAACAGCTAAGATTAGAGCTGTACTCAAGGAAATTTTCGACTGCAGGCCAAACTCGCTTTAGTGATTTCTTCTCCCTAAAATTTCATCGTTTTCAGGACTTAGATTCTCCACCTAGCGAACTGGAGGCAATTAAAACTATTCAGAGGCAATTACCACTCGAAATACAAAGATTATTAGCAGCCTCTGATATACAAACTGCTATTGACATGGAGAGACGATTAAGACAGATCGACCTAACGTCATCCTGCTTAATAGAGAGGAACCCCAGAAATATAAGACAAATAGAAGCAGTCAATACGCTCAGCTCCGAACTCACTAACCAAGGACTAGATAAGGGTCATGAAATCAGGACAGAAGATTGTGTTAGAGCCCAAAATAAAGAACCAAGAAAATGTTATTGTCAGTATAGTGGTCAACAGCACGGAAGATGTGGGCAAATTGGAAATAGAAATAGTTACCAGTATAGGAGTAACATTCGATATGGGAATAATAGAAGTCGACCATATCAGAGGAACAGAAGGCGATACGATGAGAGGAGAAGACCTGCACAATATAATCAAAATGAAGAGAATAGGCGATATCTTCAAGAGCTAAGAGAAGAGAGACAAAATAGGAGCCGATGGGAGGAAGCCATCAAAAATAAGGATATAAACGGCGACCTCGAAGGCGCAGAAAGTCTCGAACTTCAGAATTATAAACGAAGAAGACAGGAAGAAGGTTGGAAGGAGCATGAAAATCATGGGAACACAGAAATTTCCCAAACATCTGAGCGAAAAAAAAACGCCGATGATGAACTAGTTGAACACGAAATTGTAAATATTAAACCGTTAGTGAATGTTGTCAAAATTCGCAGTTGGGTAGTAGCACAAATAGATCATTGGGACATTCAACCTGAAGATTTAATTAAAGAAGATACTTGTCACGAAACTCAACCTAAATTCAAGTTACCAGTAATAGTTGTGAGAGTGTTCAACACCCGATTGTACTGTTTAGTGGACTCTGGAGCTAGCATAAGTGTAATGTCATATACCTTATTCCAAGAGCTAAATCAGAAAATACAGATACCAATCATACCTGTATCTGGTGTAAAAATCCGAGGCATAATTCCAGACAAGTCGGTTGAATGCAAGATACAAGCCTACTTAAGTATAAAGATCGGAAAATATGAATTTGAGCATCCATTCATGGTTATGAAGAAAATAAAATACAACGTCATTTTTGGAATAGACTTCATGATAAGCTCTAGGATGACAATTGATATGGATAAGGGTGAAATTCGATTTCCAGTGGTAGAAAATGATGGAAATAGAACTGTAGAAAGAGTTCAAATTAGTAGCACACTTGAAGAAAACGAATGGTTGAAGATCGAGGGAAAAGAAGTGGATCTATTGGACGAAGAGAGCCAAGAACTAGAAGAAAAAGATCTTAGCACAGAAATAGAGCCGGAATTAATCATGAGAATTGAGGAAATCGTTGCAATCGAAGAGGAGAGCTATGAAAAATCTGAAATTTGGGAAGCTATCATTCAAGCTGCGGTATCTGCAGAAGAAAAACGAATATTGTACAACATCATAAACAAATATATTGAAGTTTTTAGTGATAAACCAGGGCAGATTCATAACTACAAGTACAAACTGATAGTTACTGACTGGACGCCATACAAGGGAAAAATATATGATGTGCCAGAGAAGTATTTCACTGAAGTTAAACAAATCATCGAGGAAATGTTAGTTGATGGATTGATCGTGAAGACTACCACTCCATTTCTGAACCCTATAGTAATTGTAAAGAAAAACAACGGAAAACTGCGTTTGTGCCTCGATGCGCGAGTCCTAAATTCCAGACTGATTCCAGAGTATAGTCAGGCCCCTAAAATTAAGGACATTGTGAAGAGATTTCGAGGTCATAAATATTTTACGAGTATGGACTGCACAGCTTCATTTCACCATATTGTACTTGAAGAAAAGTCACGGTTATTAACAGGTTTTATGTTTAATAACCAAACATATGCCTATTGTCGGTTGCCTTTCGGATTAAAGGTCAGTTCGGCAGTATTGATAAGGGCACTAGACAGAAGCCTAACGAGTGAAGTAAAGGACTTTGTAAATTGTTATGTTGATGATCTAGTCTTTGCGAGCACTACCTTCGAAGAACACTGTGTCAAATTGGAAAAGCTATTAAGTAATTTACAGAGAACTGGCTACAAAATAAATTTATCAAAATCTAAATTTTGCCAAAGCCAAGTACTTTTTGTAGTCACGTGATCGATGGAGAAGGGATAAGACCAAATCCCGTAAAAATAAAGGCAATATGCGATTTCCCAAGGCCGTCTAAAGTGAAGCATATAAGGCAATTTCTTGGGTTGACTGGATTCTTCTCAGACCATTGTGAAGGTTACACAGATACGGCTGCACCGTTACAGAACTTGCTAAAGGTCAACAATAAATGGAAGTGGAATGATGAGGCAGAAGAAGCATTCATCAACATGAAAGAGCTGATGAAGAAAAGTATCAAACTGGGATATCCTGATTATCAACAGAGATTCATAATTCAAGCTGATGCATCACACGTTGGTGTAGGAGCATGCCTATATCAAGAAGATAATGAAACCAAAAGACGAACTTATTTGGCATTTACCAGTAGGAAACTTAGAAAACATGAGCAACATTATACTACTACTGAGCTTGAACTACTCGCAATAGTGCATGCATTACAACATTAGAGACGTATAATTTATGGCTACCCAGTAACAATACGGACAGACCACAAGGCGTTGACTTTTGGGTTAAAAGCCGTCATGATCAGCGAAAGGATAACGCGATGGATGTTATTCACGCAACAGTTTGACCTAAAGATTGAACATTGCAGTGGAAAGGAAAACATCTTAGCTGATGCGTTAAGTAGAAACCCACATGAAGGTGAAGAACATGTGCTAGCAATCGAACTGGATAACCAAGACGAACAACTACTAAGAAAGTTAGAGAATCTGAGAGAATTTCAAGAATCTGACCAGAAATTAAAGATCATCATCGATAATTTGGTTAACAGGGAATCAATGCCAGAACTCACAAAGAAATATGAAATCGTAGACGGAATACTATTGAAAGTAGTGGACAAGATCAGTAACAGCAAAAGAATTGTAATACCGGAAGAGTTACAAAGAGAATTAATCTGGCATACTCATAAGATGACAGGACATGCTGGTATAGACAAGGTTATAGGGACGATAATGGAGAAATTCACGTGGAATGGATTACGAAGATCAGTAAGAAACATAGCAAAAACATGCGATGTGTGCCAGAGAGTAAAGCATAACAATTACACATGCGGACATAAACCGATCCCAATTATACCATCTAGAGCTCAGGAAATTTATGCAATAGATATTTTTGAAAAGTTGCCCACTGCTAGGAAGGGAAAGAAATATATACTAGTGGTTATCGACATATTCTCTAAATATATTTCATTGCAAGCCATACAGAGAGCCAATACTAAACAAGTTTTACACGGCCTCATTAATAAGACATTTCCTGAAATGGGAAAACCTGAGAGGATCCTTACTGATAGAGGAACACAATTTACTTCAGTTATGTTCCGCGAACGAATAAGAAATGAGGGCATCAAACATACGTTATGCTCAGTTCGTCATCCAGCAGCTAATCCCGTAGAGAGATATATGAAGGAGATCGCTAAATTCGGGAGAATATATTGTAGTCAACAACATTGGAAATGGATAGATATGCTAGATATCATAGCTAAAAGTTTAAACAACACGGTTAATCAATCAATAGCCCAAATTCCTAGCGTAGCCCATAAAAATGTTCACCCACAGAGAACATGGGACAGCATTTTCACTATGCAGCTAGAGAAAAAGCCAGATCCTCAAGAAATAAATCTAAAGATCCAACAGAGACTCAAGGATCAGTCTCAAAAACGGTTAAGAAGACTACGGAATAAGAAGTTCCATCCACATTTCAAACAAGGAGATCTAGTTCTGGTTAAGACTGCACCAATATCAAATGCACCAGCAAAAATATGTGCTAAATTTCTGCCGTTATACAATGGTCCCTACAGAATCGAACGCGTACTTGGGAATAATGCGTACGAAATAGCAAGTTTAAATGGCAAATATCGTAACGTACATAATGCATGCAATATCAAGTTGTACTTCCAAGAAAATCAGCAAATGTAATAAGAGCTTAAGAGATAAGAGAGTCTAAAGCCATTAAATGACCTACCATTGTGTAATGCGCAAAGAGGAAGGAATAAATATCTTTATTACGACCACTAGAATGAATAAAAAGCAGTTGTCAAATACATGGTTACGGGACATGTAAACAAATTAATGCAACTAGGACGTAATCGATATCAATCTGCTGATATTCGATAATCGAATAGATAATATCGCAATGGCAGAGAATATACGAGATGCAAAGTCACATTTGAGATTCAAGTTAACAATGAGAAAATATATCGTGACCAATATATTTTCTTCATGCCAGGGGGATTAAATGTGCCCGTTCGCATCTCGTAGACCAACAACAAAATGGCGGCGTAGGAAGGTATGGCCCATGCGATCTACTAAGGCAATGAACTTCGTATCAATGCAACGTATTGGAGGCTATGTACGTCACGGAAAGGATAGGTTTCGAAGACACTGGAGAACAGTAGAGGCTCATTTGAATTGTTTTAAAAAAATATAGCAGCGGGTGAATTGTTTAACGAGACTCTAAAAAATTACTTTCATGTAGACAAGACGCAGATGCGAGCAGATCTACATATTCCAAGAAGAGATTTGCCTAGTGAAGAAGAATATTAATTATATATATTCGCGACAGCATATAATTAAAGTATTCATCGCTGTATGCCAGTAGATGAGCCAAGAAAAAATATAAATATATAAATTTTGGTGATATACGACGGATTTGGAAGATCAAGTAGCAACGTAACGACCGAAAGAATCGGAATTCACCATTGTGAAATATTTAATAACTACACACGAGAAGAATATAACTACCGTAGCAGTAAAAAATAATAATTATTTACGGAGAAAACTTTTTACAGAAAGAAAAACTTTAACGATTATTTTGAATAACAGAAAATGCAGAATATCATGACTAATTACTGCGCACAGGGAATTCTTTTCATTGTCAACAGATACGTGATGATGACTGTCTGCTAATTCATCAAGATGGACCGAACTGGGGATATGTACCGTCGAATCAGATGACCAGGCGGAGGTTATTGGACAGACCAACCAGTGGAGATGATGACGTTGGAAGAGCATCGGCCAGCCGAAAGACCGGATGATACGAAGTGGTCTGACGAGCTATGTAACCAGCAGATGACCGTGAATGTCCAGTTCAGACAGAGATCCAGTTCCAATCTGAGGGTCTAGCAGCAAGTGAAGGACGGAGCAACCACCAGACCAGATGTAGCAACTGACGAGCTAAGTCCATACTTTTCTATAGTAGAGTAGTTTCTTGCAATCTGCACCCTCAATCTATTTTGGCATGTGCTGAGAGTTTGGTGATTTATGAAATAATTAAGAACGCGTGTGTAATATAAGTAATGTGTGAAATACTTAAGATTTTAGAATTAGATGGAAGTGATAAATTAGAATGACAATATGACATATACTGGATACTGCACTAGCACATCGACAGTGGAAATAATATCCGATAAGAGAAAGGTATGTTACTTGAGTAGAGCTAGAATCAATGAGTCTAAGTTACTAGTAAAAGTTCGATTAATCTCGTTTTACCTGAGTATAGTTTACGTCACGAATTACCTGCGCAATACGATGATCATTGACAAATTAAGTATTCCTTTCGTCAGAGAAAGAGGGCATATGAATTCATAATACTGTTATTAAAAATAGAGGTTATTGACTGCGTATTTTGCTAAGCAATTCTTGAATATTTAGCATATGGTTGCGTAGTTATGGCTATATGCATGCGGCTAAATGGAAGCCGATAGGATGTTAAAGTATCGACGGTAATGTATTGAAATGTGATTATATATTGATGAATGGTTTAAGTGAAGAGATTTAGTTATGTTCTACGGGAAGTGTAAGAATTGCAATTTGACGTGTTAATGATTTATTAGTAATATAAGGTGAGTTTCTATGCCATGTTTGAAAATATACGTCAAGAAGAGAATTCCGCGCAGATGACCATTTCAAGGTAAGGTAAACATGAATTATGTAGAATTGTGTATCGTGACAGTGATATTGTGTTTGACTTGGGTGAATAACAGGTACTGCGTAAGAGAGAGTGTTCTTATATATGATGCAATAGACTCATGATTGATTATATATCTAGTATTTCGTGGAGCGGTGATCTTACAGGTTGATATGAAATACCTGCATTCTATACTATCCATACACGTTCAGTAGCACGTATATAAATGAAATATTGAGACAGTGCAGTTCATAAGAGTACATTGAGCCACTAATAGATGAGTGTGTAGATTAGAAACTATTCGAAGAGTTAGTTAGATTTATTTTTTTATTTCTACTTAGATAAATATGATTTTAACTCAGTATATAAAAATGAAGAATATTACAATGGTTAGCTAGGAGCCAGATATCGTAGGCACGAGGGTGGTATTGCTTTAGCTCGTAAGTCGTTACTTGTTCATACTAGAAAGATATTACTAACACTCGGAGTTCAAACCACGAAAGACTTTAACTTATGAATGGAAGGTCGGTGAACACTGCCACAATTTAATACACGCGAAAGTGTATACTTAGGAAACATGTCTCATATGTTGAGAGGATAACTTTAATAATTAACAGAGCAGTATTTACAATATGAAAATTTTATTTGATTCCTTGAATGCTCAATGATTGCAAATATTAAAAAAAAAAATGTAATACTTTCGGAACATGGCTACGAAGGTTCACATGTGTATTTATTGGAATTTGAACTTATAAATGAGAGAATGTTAGCATTTTTTTTAAGTTCCACTATTTATCTTAAATGAGCCAGCGCTGACTCTAACTTATTTTCAAATGATGAGATAACACGGAATTAATACTACCCAGATTTCACTATATCTCGAACATTAATTTTTGTCAATAAATAATTTTATATATTTTCTTTAGTATGTGACTGAGTTATGATTTCTGTTCTGGTAACGTTTAGAGTTAAGTTACTTGTTAAGTTTTCTAGATGTAAGCAATCGACAAGTTCTTACAAACGAAATGCGAGATGATTTCTAGATATCGGTCGTCTTTCTCGTGGTTATTGATACTCCCATCACGAGTACCCCAGCGGCCAATTTCTCTTCAGAAACCACGTTAAATAATTACATATAAAATCTCAGATTTTATGGGCGGAAAAAGGATACCCTGAGAAGAATTAATGAGCTACCGGGATAATCTTGCACTGACCGTTGGAAGAGCGGGTGCAAGTATTTAAAATGGCTGCCCAACTGTGGGGCAATTGAAGAGAAACACACCGTGGGAAAGTTATTAAAATGACGCCGCAATGTGTGACGATTTGAAGAGAAAGACACCGCGGGATCATTGAATATTGGTTGCCAGAGGTAATTTTTGACATCATAACGTGATTTAAAATGGAGAAAGATGCCGTGGGAACTGTTGGTTGCCAAAGAATAAAATGCCGCAACAGTGGAGCGAGTGAAGAGAAATACACCGTGGGAACGCCAAATAAAGTAAAAAAAGTATTGGAAACGGTCTTCACTTTGAAATAAATTAAATGTCGCATTAATGGTTGGCGCCTGAAGAGAAACACATCGCGGGAGTGTATGAAAATAGTCTGATAATTTATATTACTTAATAGGCAATCATGTGACGAAGCTCGAAATGTAGGTATCGGGTATAGAAAACATGTCACTAATGTATTGAGTAATTTATTAATTATTACCACATGGCTGAACCTGTGAAGATATATTAATAAGGAATTATTGTATTTATTAGATGAATGCTTCTTTTTAATAATAATAATCTAGGCTAAGGTGATTTTAAGTCAATATGAAATGAAACTTAGTTAATTTTAATTATGGTATAGGCTGATGGCCATACATATAAATATGGAATGCAGCATAACGGAATTTTAATTTATTTATTTCGTAACATGTTCCGAAATGTGAACGAAATCATAGATTTGAACTCTTGGTCTGGTTGTTGTTGGTCTATCTGGTGAGATGGTGCCGATCTCCAGGAAGGTCCATCAATATTATTATTTACTGAAGAGAAAACTTCAAACTAGTGCATATAGTGCAAACCTTGAACAATTTTTAAACCTTGTAGACTAAGTTATTGTGGTGTGTGTGATATAATATTTAATATTTTGTGAACTTAGAGGACTGTTAGGCAAATAAGTGATTTTTAACAAAATAGAGAGCTTAATATAAACTTTGAGATATTATAACGAATATATAGAAAACGACATAAAATGGCAACACAGAGTAGAGTTCAGACAAGAAGAGAACAAGAAGAGGAGATGAGAAGAGCCCAAGAGAAACAAGAGGGAGCGCCATTATGGTTTCTCGAATATTTGAAGCAACAACAAGAAAAAGAGAGGAAACTGGAAGAAAAAGAGACGAAACTGGAAGAAGAAAGACAGAAGGAGAAACAGGAGCGTGAAGAGAAAGAGAGGAAGCTGGAAGAAGAAAAAGAAAGAAGACGGATAGAAAAGGAACGAAAACAACAAGAATTGTTTAGAGAATTTCAAAAGGAACAAGAAAAGAAACAAGAAGAATGGCAACAAGAACAACGCGAAGAAAGAAAGAAAGAACATTATGAGTTGATGCAAGAATTGCACAAGAAACAAGAAGAATGGCAACAGAAACAAGAAGAGAAAGAACAGGAACGGGAATCAAGATTCCAGAGATGCATCATTGAGATGAGAGAGGAGAGAAGAGAGGATCAGCTAAAACAGAAATAATCTTTAGAAGAATTCGTTAGAAAAATAGAAGATGAACACAAAGGGATGATCGATGAGCTACGCAAGAAACAAGAAGAAGCAACGGAAGAAACAGCGAAAACACGGTCGGAAGTATATGAAGTTAAGAACGAAATCCAAAACATGCAGATGAGGTTGACTGAAACCATGGAGAATAGAAACAGGGAAATGCACGAGGAAATAAATAAAGTAAATGAGATGGTAACAGAGAGCCAGGAAACGATCCGAAAATTGGAAGAAGAGAAAATAAATGATATAACAGCTGGTATGCAAGGATTAAATCTAAGGCAACAAGACTTAGATGAGAAATATGACCAAGCTGCGAGCAAAGTAGCACAGAAAATTGATGAATTGAAGCAGAAAATAGAAGATAACAAGGTGGAATCTGAACGAAAAATCGAAAAGACGGAAGAAGTGGTGAATCAGATCAGAAGGGAAATACAGGAGATGAAGGTGGAATCGCACACGGCGAAATCTATGGCCTCAAGTTCTAGTGATAGGCAGAGAGCAGTAGAGGTACAGATTAATGAGAGAGAGAACACACCTTCAGGGATAAGCGATCCAAGTAGAAGAGATATAGAAATATTAAACGGTAGTAATCAGAGTGAAGGAAGCACGATAATTAATATTATTAAAAATTACGACGACCGCCCAAAACATTTTGATGGTTCGGCTAAGACCTCACCGAAACAATTCCTTAGGGATATAGAGGAATATTTTAGGGAAGGAAAAATTCAGGAGGAAAAGAAATTGAGAATTACCGAAAAACATCTGGACGGGAACCCAAATATTTGGTTCCTGGCTTTCAAGTACACATTCCATAACTATGACGAGTTTAAGGTAGCTTTCCTGAAGAAGTTCTGGGATCCTGAGATCCAGCAACAGCTAAGATTAGAGCTGTACTCAAGGAAATTTTCGACTGCAGGCCAAACTCGCTTTAGTGATTTCTTCTCCCTAAAATTTCATCGTTTTCAGGACTTAGATTCTCCACCTAGCGAACTGGAGGCAATTAAAACTATTCAGAGGCAATTACCACTCGAAATACAAAGATTATTAGCAGCCTCTGATATACAAACTGCTATTGACATGGAGAGACGATTAAGACAGATCGACCTAACGTCATCCTGCTTAATAGAGAGGAACCCCAGAAATATAAGACAAATAGAAGCAGTCAATACGCTCAGCTCCGAACTCACTAACCAAGGACTAGATAAGGGTCATGAAATCAGGACAGAAGATTGTGTTAGAGCCCAAAATAAAGAACCAAGAAAATGTTATTGTCAGTATAGTGGTCAACAGCACGGAAGATGTGGGCAAATTGGAAATAGAAATAGTTACCAGTATAGGAGTAACATTCGATATGGGAATAATAGAAGTCGACCATATCAGAGGAACAGAAGGCGATACGATGAGAGGAGAAGACCTGCACAATATAATCAAAATGAAGAGAATAGGCGATATCTTCAAGAGCTAAGAGAAGAGAGACAAAATAGGAGCCGATGGGAGGAAGCCATCAAAAATAAGGATATAAACGGCGACCTCGAAGGCGCAGAAAGTCTCGAACTTCAGAATTATAAACGAAGAAGACAGGAAGAAGGTTGGAAGGAGCATGAAAATCATGGGAACACAGAAATTTCCCAAACATCTGAGCGAAAAAAAACGCCGATGATGAACTAGTTGAACACGAAATTGTAAATATTAAACCGTTAGTGAATGTTGTCAAAATTCGCAGTTGGGTAGTAGCACAAATAGATCATTGGGACATTCAACCTGAAGATTTAATTAAAGAAGATACTTGTCACGAAACTCAACCTAAATTCAAGTTACCAGTAATAGTTGTGAGAGTGTTCAACACCCGATTGTACTGTTTAGTGGACTCTGGAGCTAGCATAAGTGTAATGTCATATACCTTATTCCAAGAGCTAAATCAGAAAATACAGATACCAATCATACCTGTATCTGGTGTAAAAATCCGAGGCATAATTCCAGACAAGTCGGTTGAATGCAAGATACAAGCCTACTTAAGTATAAAGATCGGAAAATATGAATTTGAGCATCCATTCATGGTTATGAAGAAAATAAAATACAACGTCATTTTTGGAATAGACTTCATGATAAGCTCTAGGATGACAATTGATATGGATAAGGGTGAAATTCGATTTCCAGTGGTAGAAAATGATGGAAATAGAACTGTAGAAAGAGTTCAAATTAGTAGCACACTTGAAGAAAACGAATGGTTGAAGATCGAGGGAAAAGAAGTGGATCTATTGGACGAAGAGAGCCAAGAACTAGAAGAAAAAGATCTTAGCACAGAAATAGAGCCGGAATTAATCATGAGAATTGAGGAAATCGTTGCAATCGAAGAGGAGAGCTATGAAAAATCTGAAATTTGGGAAGCTATCATTCAAGCTGCGGTATCTGCAGAAGAAAAACGAATATTGTACAACATCATAAACAAATATATTGAAGTTTTTAGTGATAAACCAGGGCAGATTCATAACTACAAGTACAAACTGATAGTTACTGACTGGACGCCATACAAGGGAAAAATATATGATGTGCCAGAGAAGTATTTCACTGAAGTTAAACAAATCATCGAGGAAATGTTAGTTGATGGATTGATCGTGAAGACTACCACTCCATTTCTGAACCCTATAGTAATTGTAAAGAAAAACAACGGAAAACTGCGTTTGTGCCTCGATGCGCGAGTCCTAAATTCCAGACTGATTCCAGAGTATAGTCAGGCCCCTAAAATTAAGGACATTGTGAAGAGATTTCGAGGTCATAAATATTTTACGAGTATGGACTGCACAGCTTCATTTCACCATATTGTACTTGAAGAAAAGTCACGGTTATTAACAGGTTTTATGTTTAATAACCAAACATATGCCTATTGTCGGTTGCCTTTCGGATTAAAGGTCAGTTCGGCAGTATTGATAAGGGCACTAGACAGAAGCCTAACGAGTGAAGTAAAGGACTTTGTAAATTGTTATGTTGATGATCTAGTCTTTGCGAGCACTACCTTCGAAGAACACTGTGTCAAATTGGAAAAGCTATTAAGTAATTTACAGAGAACTGGCTACAAAATAAATTTATCAAAATCTAAATTTTGCCAAAGCCAAGTACTTTTTGTAGTCACGTGATCGATGGAGAAGGGATAAGACCAAATCCCGTAAAAATAAAGGCAATATGCGATTTCCCAAGGCCGTCTAAAGTGAAGCATATAAGGCAATTTCTTGGGTTGACTGGATTCTTCTCAGACCATTGTGAAGGTTACACAGATACGGCTGCACCGTTACAGAACTTGCTAAAGGTCAACAATAAATGGAAGTGGAATGATGAGGCAGAAGAAGCATTCATCAACATGAAAGAGCTGATGAAGAAAAGTATCAAACTGGGATATCCTGATTATCAACAGAGATTCATAATTCAAGCTGATGCATCACACGTTGGTGTAGGAGCATGCCTATATCAAGAAGATAATGAAACCAAAAGACGAACTTATTTGGCATTTACCAGTAGGAAACTTAGAAAACATGAGCAACATTATACTACTACTGAGCTTGAACTACTCGCAATAGTGCATGCATTACAACATTAGAGACGTATAATTTATGGCTACCCAGTAACAATACGGACAGACCACAAGGCGTTGACTTTTGGGTTAAAAGCCGTCATGATCAGCGAAAGGATAACGCGATGGATGTTATTCACGCAACAGTTTGACCTAAAGATTGAACATTGCAGTGGAAAGGAAAACATCTTAGCTGATGCGTTAAGTAGAAACCCACATGAAGGTGAAGAACATGTGCTAGCAATCGAACTGGATAACCAAGACGAACAACTACTAAGAAAGTTAGAGAATCTGAGAGAATTTCAAGAATCTGACCAGAAATTAAAGATCATCATCGATAATTTGGTTAACAGGGAATCAATGCCAGAACTCACAAAGAAATATGAAATCGTAGACGGAATACTATTGAAAGTAGTGGACAAGATCAGTAACAGCAAAAGAATTGTAATACCGGAAGAGTTACAAAGAGAATTAATCTGGCATACTCATAAGATGACAGGACATGCTGGTATAGACAAGGTTATAGGGACGATAATGGAGAAATTCACGTGGAATGGATTACGAAGATCAGTAAGAAACATAGCAAAAACATGCGATGTGTGCCAGAGAGTAAAGCATAACAATTACACATGCGGACATAAACCGATCCCAATTATACCATCTAGAGCTCAGGAAATTTATGCAATAGATATTTTTGAAAAGTTGCCCACTGCTAGGAAGGGAAAGAAATATATACTAGTGGTTATCGACATATTCTCTAAATATATTTCATTGCAAGCCATACAGAGAGCCAATACTAAACAAGTTTTACACGGCCTCATTAATAAGACATTTCCTGAAATGGGAAAACCTGAGAGGATCCTTACTGATAGAGGAACACAATTTACTTCAGTTATGTTCCGCGAACGAATAAGAAATGAGGGCATCAAACATACGTTATGCTCAGTTCGTCATCCAGCAGCTAATCCCGTAGAGAGATATATGAAGGAGATCGCTAAATTCGGGAGAATATATTGTAGTCAACAACATTGGAAATGGATAGATATGCTAGATATCATAGCTAAAAGTTTAAACAACACGGTTAATCAATCAATAGCCCAAATTCCTAGCGTAGCCCATAAAAATGTTCACCCACAGAGAACATGGGACAGCATTTTCACTATGCAGCTAGAGAAAAAGCCAGATCCTCAAGAAATAAATCTAAAGATCCAACAGAGACTCAAGGATCAGTCTCAAAAACGGTTAAGAAGACTACGGAATAAGAAGTTCCATCCACATTTCAAACAAGGAGATCTAGTTCTGGTTAAGACTGCACCAATATCAAATGCACCAGCAAAAATATGTGCTAAATTTCTGCCGTTATACAATGGTCCCTACAGAATCGAACGCGTACTTGGGAATAATGCGTACGAAATAGCAAGTTTAAATGGCAAATATCGTAACGTACATAATGCATGCAATATCAAGTTGTACTTCCAAGAAAATCAGCAAATGTAATAAGAGCTTAAGAGATAAGAGAGTCTAAAGCCATTAAATGACCTACCATTGTGTAATGCGCAAAGAGGAAGGAATAAATATCTTTATTACGACCACTAGAATGAATAAAAAGCAGTTGTCAAATACATGGTTACGGGACATGTAAACAAATTAATGCAACTAGGACGTAATCGATATCAATCTGCTGATATTCGATAATCGAATAGATAATATCGCAATGGCAGAGAATATACGAGATGCAAAGTCACATTTGAGATTCAAGTTAACAATGAGAAAATATATCGTGACCAATATATTTTCTTCATGCCAGGGGGATTAAATGTGCCCGTTCGCATCTCGTAGACCAACAACAAAATGGCGGCGTAGGAAGGTATGGCCCATGCGATCTACTAAGGCAATGAACTTCGTATCAATGCAACGTATTGGAGGCTATGTACGTCACGGAAAGGATAGGTTTCGAAGACACTGGAGAACAGTAGAGGCTCATTTGAATTGTTTTAAAAAAATATAGCAGCGGGTGAATTGTTTAACGAGACTCTAAAAAATTACTTTCATGTAGACAAGACGCAGATGCGAGCAGATCTACATATTCCAAGAAGAGATTTGCCTAGTGAAGAAGAATATTAATTATATATATTCGCGACAGCATATAATTAAAGTATTCATCGCTGTATGCCAGTAGATGAGCCAAGAAAAAATATAAATATATAAATTTTGGTGATATACGACGGATTTGGAAGATCAAGTAGCAACGTAACGACCGAAAGAATCGGAATTCACCATTGTGAAATATTTAATAACTACACACGAGAAGAATATAACTACCGTAGCAGTAAAAAATAATAATTATTTACGGAGAAAACTTTTTACAGAAAGAAAAACTTTAACGATTATTTTGAATAACAGAAAATGCAGAATATCATGACTAATTACTGCGCACAGGGAATTCTTTTCATTGTCAACAGATACGTGATGATGACTGTCTGCTAATTCATCAAGATGGACCGAACTGGGGATATGTACCGTCGAATCAGATGACCAGGCGGAGGTTATTGGACAGACCAACCAGTGGAGATGATGACGTTGGAAGAGCATCGGCCAGCCGAAAGACCGGATGATACGAAGTGGTCTGACGAGCTATGTAACCAGCAGATGACCGTGAATGTCCAGTTCAGACAGAGATCCAGTTCCAATCTGAGGGTCTAGCAGCAAGTGAAGGACGGAGCAACCACCAGACCAGATGTAGCAACTGACGAGCTAAGTCCATACTTTTCTATAGTAGAGTAGTTTCTTGCAATCTGCACCCTCAATCTATTTTGGCATGTGCTGAGAGTTTGGTGATTTATGAAATAATTAAGAACGCGTGTGTAATATAAGTAATGTGTGAAATACTTAAGATTTTAGAATTAGATGGAAGTGATAAATTAGAATGACAATATGACATATACTGGATACTGCACTAGCACATCGACAGTGGAAATAATATCCGATAAGAGAAAGGTATGTTACTTGAGTAGAGCTAGAATCAATGAGTCTAAGTTACTAGTAAAAGTTCGATTAATCTCGTTTTACCTGAGTATAGTTTACGTCACGAATTACCTGCGCAATACGATGATCATTGACAAATTAAGTATTCCTTTCGTCAGAGAAAGAGGGCATATGAATTCATAATACTGTTATTAAAAATAGAGGTTATTGACTGCGTATTTTGCTAAGCAATTCTTGAATATTTAGCATATGGTTTCGTAGTTATGGCTATATGCATGCGGCTAAATGGAAGCCGATAGGATGTTAAAGTATCGACGGTAATGTATTGAAATGTGATTATATATTGATGAATGGTTTAAGTGAAGAGATTTAGTTATGTTCTACGGGAAGTGTAAGAATTGCAATTTGACGTGTTAATGATTTATTAGTAATATAAGGTGAGTTTCTATGCCATGTTTGAAAATATACGTCAAGAAGAGAATTCCGCGCAGATGACCATTTCAAGGTAAGGTAAACATGAATTATGTAGAATTGTGTATCGTGACAGTGATATTGTGTTTGACTTGGGTGAATAACAGGTACTGCGTAAGAGAGAGTGTTCTTATATATGATGCAATAGACTCATGATTGATTATATATCTAGTATTTCGTGGAGCGGTGATCTTACAGGTTGATATGAAATACCTGCATTCTATACTATCCATACACGTTCAGTAGCACGTATATAAATGAAATATTGAGACAGTGCAGTTCATAAGAGTACATTGAGCCACTAATAGATGAGTGTGTAGATTAGAAACTATTCGAAGAGTTAGTTAGATTTATTTTTTTATTTCTACTTAGATAAATATGATTTTAACTCAGTATATAAAAATGAAGAATATTACAATGGTTAGCTAGGAGCCAGATATCGTAGGCACGAGGGTGGTATTGCTTTAGCTCGTAAGTCGTTACTTGTTCATACTAGAAAGATATTACTAACACTCGGAGTTCAAACCACGAAAGACTTTAACTTATGAATGGAAGGTCGGTGAACACTGCCACAATTTAATACACGCGAAAGTGTATACTTAGGAAACATGTCTCATATGTTGAGAGGATAACTTTAATAATTAACAGAGCAGTATTTACAATATGAAAATTTTATTTGATTCCTTGAATGCTCAATGATTGCAAATATTAAAAAAAAAAATGTAATACTTTCGGAACATGGCTACGAAGGTTCACATGTGTATTTATTGGAATTTGAACTTATAAATGAGAGAATGTTAGCATTTTTTTAAGTTCCACTATTTATCTTAAATGAGCCAGCGCTGACTCTAACTTATTTTCAAATGATGAGATAACACGGAATTAATACTACCCAGATTTCACTATATCTCGAACATTAATTTTTGTCAATAAATAATTTTATATATTTTCTTTAGTATGTGACTGAGTTATGATTTCTGTTCTGGTAACGTTTAGAGTTAAGTTACTTGTTAAGTTTTCTAGATGTAAGCAATCGACAAGTTCTTACAAACGAAATGCGAGATGATTTCTAGATATCGGTCGTCTTTCTCGTGGTTATTGATACTCCCATCACGAGTACCCCAGCGGCCAATTTCTCTTCAGAAACCACGTTAAATAATTACATATAAAATCTCAGATTTTATGGGCGGAAAAAGGATACCCTGAGAAGAATTAATGAGCTACCGGGATAATCTTGCACTGACCGTTGGAAGAGCGGGTGCAAGTATTTAAAATGGCTGCCCAACTGTGGGGCAATTGAAGAGAAACACACCGTGGGAAAGTTATTAAAATGACGCCGCAATGTGTGACGATTTGAAGAGAAAGACACCGCGGGATCATTGAATATTGGTTGCCAGAGGTAATTTTTGACATCATAACGTGATTTAAAATGGAGAAAGATGCCGTGGGAACTGTTGGTTGCCAAAGAATAAAATGCCGCAACAGTGGAGCGAGTGAAGAGAAATACACCGTGGGAACGCCAAATAAAGTAAAAAAAAGTATTGGAAACGGTCTTCACTTTGAAATAAATTAAATGTCGCATTAATGGTTGGCGCCTGAAGAGAAACACATCGCGGGAGTGTATGAAAATAGTCTGATAATTTATATTACTTAATAGGCAATCATGTGACGAAGCTCGAAATGTAGGTATCGGGTATAGAAAACATGTCACTAATGTATTGAGTAATTTATTAATTATTACCACATGGCTGAACCTGTGAAGATATATTAATAAGGAATTATTGTATTTATTAGATGAATGCTTCTTTTTAATAATAATAATCTAGGCTAAGGTGATTTTAAGTCAATATGAAATGAAACTTAGTTAATTTTAATTATGGTATAGGCTGATGGCCATACATATAAATATGGAATGCAGCATAACGGAATTTTAATTTATTTATTTCGTAACATGTTCCGAAATGTGAACGAAATCATAGATTTGAACTCTTGGTCTGGTTGTTGTTGGTCTATCTGGTGAGATGGTGCCGATCTCCAGGAAGGTCCATCAATATTATTATTTACTGAAGAGAAAACTTCAAACTAGTGCATATAGTGCAAACCTTGAACAATTTTTAAACCTTGTAGACTAAGTTATTGTGGTGTGTGTGATATAATATTTAATATTTTGTGAACTTAGAGGACTGTTAGGCAAATAAGTGATTTTTAACAAAATAGAGAGCTTAATATAAACTTTGAGATATTATAACGAATATATAGAAAACGACATAAAATGGCAACACAGGGTAGAGTTCAGACAAGAAGAGAACAAGAAGAGGAGATGAGAAGAGCCCAAGAGAAACAAGAGGGAGCGCCATTATGGTTTCTCGAATATTTGAAGCAACAACAAGAAAAAGAGAGGAAACTGGAAGAAAAAGAGACGAAACTGGAAGAAGAAAGACAGAAGGAGAAACAGGAGCGTGAAGAGAAAGAGAGGAAGCTGGAAGAAGAAAAAGAAAGAAGACGGATAGAAAAGGAACGAAAACAACAAGAATTGTTTAGAGAATTTCAAAAGGAACAAGAAAAGAAACAAGAAGAATGGCAACAAGAACAACGCGAAGAAAGAAAGAAAGAACATTATGAGTTGATGCAAGAATTGCACAAGAAACAAGAAGAATGGCAACAGAAACAAGAAGAGAAAGAACAGGAACGGGAATCAAGATTCCAGAGATGCATCATTGAGATGAGAGAGGAGAGAAGAGAGGATCAGCTAAAACAGAAATAATCTTTAGAAGAATTCGTTAGAAAAATAGAAGATGAACACAAAGGGATGATCGATGAGCTACGCAAGAAACAAGAAGAAGCAACGGAAGAAACAGCGAAAACACGGTCGGAAGTATATGAAGTTAAGAACGAAATCCAAAACATGCAGATGAGGTTGACTGAAACCATGGAGAATAGAAACAGGGAAATGCACGAGGAAATAAATAAAGTAAATGAGATGGTAACAGAGAGCCAGGAAACGATCCGAAAATTGGAAGAAGAGAAAATAAATGATATAACAGCTGGTATGCAAGGATTAAATCTAAGGCAACAAGACTTAGATGAGAAATATGACCAAGCTGCGAGCAAAGTAGCACAGAAAATTGATGAATTGAAGCAGAAAATAGAAGATAACAAGGTGGAATCTGAACGAAAAATCGAAAAGACGGAAGAAGTGGTGAATCAGATCAGAAGGGAAATACAGGAGATGAAGGTGGAATCGCACACGGCGAAATCTATGGCCTCAAGTTCTAGTGATAGGCAGAGAGCAGTAGAGGTACAGATTAATGAGAGAGAGAACACACCTTCAGGGATAAGCGATCCAAGTAGAAGAGATATAGAAATATTAAACGGTAGTAATCAGAGTGAAGGAAGCACGATAATTAATATTATTAAAAATTACGACGACCGCCCAAAACATTTTGATGGTTCGGCTAAGACCTCACCGAAACAATTCCTTAGGGATATAGAGGAATATTTTAGGGAAGGAAAAATTCAGGAGGAAAAGAAATTGAGAATTACCGAAAAACATCTGGACGGGAACCCAAATATTTGGTTCCTGGCTTTCAAGTACACATTCCATAACTATGACGAGTTTAAGGTAGCTTTCCTGAAGAAGTTCTGGGATCCTGAGATCCAGCAACAGCTAAGATTAGAGCTGTACTCAAGGAAATTTTCGACTGCAGGCCAAACTCGCTTTAGTGATTTCTTCTCCCTAAAATTTCATCGTTTTCAGGACTTAGATTCTCCACCTAGCGAACTGGAGGCAATTAAAACTATTCAGAGGCAATTACCACTCGAAATACAAAGATTATTAGCAGCCTCTGATATACAAACTGCTATTGACATGGAGAGACGATTAAGACAGATCGACCTAACGTCATCCTGCTTAATAGAGAGGAACCCCAGAAATATAAGACAAATAGAAGCAGTCAATACGCTCAGCTCCGAACTCACTAACCAAGGACTAGATAAGGGTCATGAAATCAGGACAGAAGATTGTGTTAGAGCCCAAAATAAAGAACCAAGAAAATGTTATTGTCAGTATAGTGGTCAACAGCACGGAAGATGTGGGCAAATTGGAAATAGAAATAGTTACCAGTATAGGAGTAACATTCGATATGGGAATAATAGAAGTCGACCATATCAGAGGAACAGAAGGCGATACGATGAGAGGAGAAGACCTGCACAATATAATCAAAATGAAGAGAATAGGCGATATCTTCAAGAGCTAAGAGAAGAGAGACAAAATAGGAGCCGATGGGAGGAAGCCATCAAAAATAAGGATATAAACGGCGACCTCGAAGGCGCAGAAAGTCTCGAACTTCAGAATTATAAACGAAGAAGACAGGAAGAAGGTTGGAAGGAGCATGAAAATCATGGGAACACAGAAATTTCCCAAACATCTGAGCGAAAAAAAACGCCGATGATGAACTAGTTGAACACGAAATTGTAAATATTAAACCGTTAGTGAATGTTGTCAAAATTCGCAGTTGGGTAGTAGCACAAATAGATCATTGGGACATTCAACCTGAAGATTTAATTAAAGAAGATACTTGTCACGAAACTCAACCTAAATTCAAGTTACCAGTAATAGTTGTGAGAGTGTTCAACACCCGATTGTACTGTTTAGTGGACTCTGGAGCTAGCATAAGTGTAATGTCATATACCTTATTCCAAGAGCTAAATCAGAAAATACAGATACCAATCATACCTGTATCTGGTGTAAAAATCCGAGGCATAATTCCAGACAAGTCGGTTGAATGCAAGATACAAGCCTACTTAAGTATAAAGATCGGAAAATATGAATTTGAGCATCCATTCATGGTTATGAAGAAAATAAAATACAACGTCATTTTTGGAATAGACTTCATGATAAGCTCTAGGATGACAATTGATATGGATAAGGGTGAAATTCGATTTCCAGTGGTAGAAAATGATGGAAATAGAACTGTAGAAAGAGTTCAAATTAGTAGCACACTTGAAGAAAACGAATGGTTGAAGATCGAGGGAAAAGAAGTGGATCTATTGGACGAAGAGAGCCAAGAACTAGAAGAAAAAGATCTTAGCACAGAAATAGAGCCGGAATTAATCATGAGAATTGAGGAAATCGTTGCAATCGAAGAGGAGAGCTATGAAAAATCTGAAATTTGGGAAGCTATCATTCAAGCTGCGGTATCTGCAGAAGAAAAACGAATATTGTACAACATCATAAACAAATATATTGAAGTTTTTAGTGATAAACCAGGGCAGATTCATAACTACAAGTACAAACTGATAGTTACTGACTGGACGCCATACAAGGGAAAAATATATGATGTGCCAGAGAAGTATTTCACTGAAGTTAAACAAATCATCGAGGAAATGTTAGTTGATGGATTGATCGTGAAGACTACCACTCCATTTCTGAACCCTATAGTAATTGTAAAGAAAAACAACGGAAAACTGCGTTTGTGCCTCGATGCGCGAGTCCTAAATTCCAGACTGATTCCAGAGTATAGTCAGGCCCCTAAAATTAAGGACATTGTGAAGAGATTTCGAGGTCATAAATATTTTACGAGTATGGACTGCACAGCTTCATTTCACCATATTGTACTTGAAGAAAAGTCACGGTTATTAACAGGTTTTATGTTTAATAACCAAACATATGCCTATTGTCGGTTGCCTTTCGGATTAAAGGTCAGTTCGGCAGTATTGATAAGGGCACTAGACAGAAGCCTAACGAGTGAAGTAAAGGACTTTGTAAATTGTTATGTTGATGATCTAGTCTTTGCGAGCACTACCTTCGAAGAACACTGTGTCAAATTGGAAAAGCTATTAAGTAATTTACAGAGAACTGGCTACAAAATAAATTTATCAAAATCTAAATTTTGCCAAAGCCAAGTACTTTTTGTAGTCACGTGATCGATGGAGAAGGGATAAGACCAAATCCCGTAAAAATAAAGGCAATATGCGATTTCCCAAGGCCGTCTAAAGTGAAGCATATAAGGCAATTTCTTGGGTTGACTGGATTCTTCTCAGACCATTGTGAAGGTTACACAGATACGGCTGCACCGTTACAGAACTTGCTAAAGGTCAACAATAAATGGAAGTGGAATGATGAGGCAGAAGAAGCATTCATCAACATGAAAGAGCTGATGAAGAAAAGTATCAAACTGGGATATCCTGATTATCAACAGAGATTCATAATTCAAGCTGATGCATCACACGTTGGTGTAGGAGCATGCCTATATCAAGAAGATAATGAAACCAAAAGACGAACTTATTTGGCATTTACCAGTAGGAAACTTAGAAAACATGAGCAACATTATACTACTACTGAGCTTGAACTACTCGCAATAGTGCATGCATTACAACATTAGAGACGTATAATTTATGGCTACCCAGTAACAATACGGACAGACCACAAGGCGTTGACTTTTGGGTTAAAAGCCGTCATGATCAGCGAAAGGATAACGCGATGGATGTTATTCACGCAACAGTTTGACCTAAAGATTGAACATTGCAGTGGAAAGGAAAACATCTTAGCTGATGCGTTAAGTAGAAACCCACATGAAGGTGAAGAACATGTGCTAGCAATCGAACTGGATAACCAAGACGAACAACTACTAAGAAAGTTAGAGAATCTGAGAGAATTTCAAGAATCTGACCAGAAATTAAAGATCATCATCGATAATTTGGTTAACAGGGAATCAATGCCAGAACTCACAAAGAAATATGAAATCGTAGACGGAATACTATTGAAAGTAGTGGACAAGATCAGTAACAGCAAAAGAATTGTAATACCGGAAGAGTTACAAAGAGAATTAATCTGGCATACTCATAAGATGACAGGACATGCTGGTATAGACAAGGTTATAGGGACGATAATGGAGAAATTCACGTGGAATGGATTACGAAGATCAGTAAGAAACATAGCAAAAACATGCGATGTGTGCCAGAGAGTAAAGCATAACAATTACACATGCGGACATAAACCGATCCCAATTATACCATCTAGAGCTCAGGAAATTTATGCAATAGATATTTTTGAAAAGTTGCCCACTGCTAGGAAGGGAAAGAAATATATACTAGTGGTTATCGACATATTCTCTAAATATATTTCATTGCAAGCTATACAGAGAGCCAATACTAAACAAGTTTTACACGGCCTCATTAATAAGACATTTCCTGAAATGGGAAAACCTGAGAGGATCCTTACTGATAGAGGAACACAATTTACTTCAGTTATGTTCCGCGAACGAATAAGAAATGAGGGCATCAAACATACGTTATGCTCAGTTCGTCATCCAGCAGCTAATCCCGTAGAGAGATATATGAAGGAGATCGCTAAATTCGGGAGAATATATTGTAGTCAACATCATTGGAAATGGATAGATATGCTAGATATCATAGCTAAAAGTTTAAACAACACGGTTAATCAATCAATAGCCCAAATTCCTAGCGTAGCCCATAAAAATGTTCACCCACAGAGAACATGGGACAGCATTTTCACTATGCAGCTAGAGAAAAAGCCAGATCCTCAAGAAATAAATCTAAAGATCCAACAGAGACTCAAGGATCAGTCTCAAAAACGGTTAAGAAGACTACGGAATAAGAAGTTCCATCCACATTTCAAACAAGGAGATCTAGTTCTGGTTAAGACTGCACCAATATCAAATGCACCAGCAAAAATATGTGCTAAATTTCTGCCGTTATACAATGGTCCCTACAGAATCGAACGCGTACTTGGGAATAATGCGTACGAAATAGCAAGTTTAAATGGCAAATATCGTAACGTACATAATGCATGCAATATCAAGTTGTACTTCCAAGAAAATCAGCAAATGTAATAAGAGCTTAAGAGATAAGAGAGTCTAAAGCCATTAAATGACCTACCATTGTGTAATGCGCAAAGAGGAAGGAATAAATATCTTTATTACGACCACTAGAATGAATAAAAAGCAGTTGTCAAATACATGGTTACGGGACATGTAAACAAATTAATGCAACTAGGACGTAATCGATATCAATCTGCTGATATTCGATAATCGAATAGATAATATCGCAATGGCAGAGAATATACGAGATGCAAAGTCACATTTGAGATTCAAGTTAACAATGAGAAAATATATCGTGACCAATATATTTTCTTCATGCCAGGGGGATTAAATGTGCCCGTTCGCATCTCGTAGACCAACAACAAAATGGCGGCGTAGGAAGGTATGGCCCATGCGATCTACTAAGGCAATGAACTTCGTATCAATGCAACGTATTGGAGGCTATGTACGTCACGGAAAGGATAGGTTTCGAAGACACTGGAGAACAGTAGAGGCTCATTTGAATTGTTTTAAAAAAATATAGCAGCGGGTGAATTGTTTAACGAGACTCTAAAAAATTACTTTCATGTAGACAAGACGCAGATGCGAGCAGATCTACATATTCCAAGAAGAGATTTGCCTAGTGAAGAAGAATATTAATTATATATATTCGCGACAGCATATAATTAAAGTATTCATCGCTGTATGCCAGTAGATGAGCCAAGAAAAAATATAAATATATAAATTTTGGTGATATACGACGGATTTGGAAGATCAAGTAGCAACTTAACGACCGAAAGAATCGGAATTCACCATTGTGAAATATTTAATAACTACACACGAGAAGAATATAACTACCGTAGCAGTAAAAAATAATAATTATTTACGGAGAAAACTTTTTACAGAAAGAAAAACTTTAACGATTATTTTGAATAACAGAAAATGCAGAATATCATGACTAATTACTGCGCACAGGGAATTCTTTTCATTGTCAACAGATACGTGATGATGACTGTCTGCTAATTCATCAAGATGGACCGAACTGGGGATATGTACCGTCGAATCAGATGACCAGGCGGAGGTTATTGGACAGACCAACTAGTGGAGATGATGACGTTGGAAGAGCATCGGCCAGCCGAAAGACCGGATGATACGAAGTGGTCTGACGAGCTATGTAACCAGCAGATGACCGTGAATGTCCAGTTCAGACAGAGATCCAGTTCCAATCTGAGGGTCTAGCAGCAAGTGAAGGACGGAGCAACCACCAGACCAGATGTAGCAACTGACGAGCTAAGTCCATACTTTTCTATAGTAGAGTAGTTTCTTGCAATCTGCACCCTCAATCTATTTTGGCATGTGCTGAGAGTTTGGTGATTTATGAAATAATTAAGAACGCGTGTGTAATATAAGTAATGTGTGAAATACTTAAGATTTTAGAATTAGATGGAAGTGATAAATTAGAATGACAATATGACATATACTGGATACTGCACTAGCACATCGACAGTGGAAATAATATCCGATAAGAGAAAGGTATGTTACTTGAGTAGAGCTAGAATCAATGAGTCTAAGTTACTAGTAAAAGTTCGATTAATCTCGTTTTACCTGAGTATAGTTTACGTCACGAATTACCTGCGCAATACGATGATCATTGACAAATTAAGTATTCCTTTCGTCAGAGAAAGAGGGCATATGAATTCATAATACTGTTATTAAAAATAGAGGTTATTGACTGCGTATTTTGCTAAGCAATTCTTGAATATTTAGCATATGGTTTCGTAGTTATGGCTATATGCATGCGGCTAAATGGAAGCCGATAGGATGTTAAAGTATCGACGGTAATGTATTGAAATGTGATTATATATTGATGAATGGTTTAAGTGAAGAGATTTAGTTATGTTCTACGGGAAGTGTAAGAATTGCAATTTGACGTGTTAATGATTTATTAGTAATATAAGGTGAGTTTCTATGCCATGTTTGAAAATATACGTCAAGAAGAGAATTCCGCGCAGATGACCATTTCAAGGTAAGGTAAACATGAATTATGTAGAATTGTGTATCGTGACAGTGATATTGTGTTTGACTTGGGTGAATAACAGGTACTGCGTAAGAGAGAGTGTTCTTATATATGATGCAATAGACTCATGATTGATTATATATCTAGTATTTCGTGGAGCGGTGATCTTACAGGTTGATATGAAATACCTGCATTCTATACTATCCATACACGTTCAGTAGCACGTATATAAATGAAATATTGAGACAGTGCAGTTCATAAGAGTACATTGAGCCACTAATAGATGAGTGTGTAGATTAGAAACTATTCGAAGAGTTAGTTAGATTTATTTTTTTATTTCTACTTAGATAAATATGATTTTAACTCAGTATATAAAAATGAAGAATATTACAATGGTTAGCTAGGAGCCAGATATCGTAGGCACGAGGGTGGTATTGCTTTAGCTCGTAAGTCGTTACTTGTTCATACTAGAAAGATATTACTAACACTCGGAGTTCAAACCACGAAAGACTTTAACTTATGAATGGAAGGTCGGTGAACACTGCCACAATTTAATACACGCGAAAGTGTATACTTAGGAAACATGTCTCATATGTTGAGAGGATAACTTTAATAATTAACAGAGCAGTATTTACAATATGAAAATTTTATTTGATTCCTTGAATGCTCAATAATTGCAAATATTAAAAAAAAATGTAATACTTTCGGAACATGGCTACGAAGGTTCACATGTGTATTTATTGGAATTTGAACTTATAAATGAGAGAATGTTAGCATTTTTTTAAGTTCCACTATTTATCTTAAATGAGCCAGCGCTGACTCTAACTTATTTTCAAATGATGAGATAACACGGAATTAATACTACCCAGATTTCACTATATCTCGAACATTAATTTTTGTCAATAAATAATTTTATATATTTTCTTTAGTATGTGACTGAGTTATGATTTCTGTTCTGGTAACGTTTAGAGTTAAGTTACTTGTTAAGTTTTCTAGATGTAAGCAATCGACAAGTTCTTACAAACGAAATGCGAGATGATTTCTAGATATCGGTCGTCTTTCTCGTGGTTATTGATACTCCCATCACGAGTACCCCAGCGGCCAATTTCTCTTCAGAAACCACGTTAAATAATTACATATAAAATCTCAGATTTTATGGGCGGAAAAAGGATACCCTGAGAAGAATTAATGAGCTACCGGGATAATCTTGCACTGACCGTTGGAAGAGCGGGTGCAACCGGAAGCTCTGTATGCTTCAGAAACATTAGGAGGTCATTCTAAAATTGCACATATTGAAAAACAAGAACGTAAAATTCTTAGAACATTTTCGGCCCCATACAAGGAAATCCAATTGGGACCATAAGGTGAACTGCAGACCTCTATAGTTACTCAGATAGTTTCATGAATACTGCACGGAGGAGACGTCTGAAGTGTTTTGGACACATTTTTATGGATGGATAATGATAGACTCACAAAAAGGTTATTCAATGTGCTAAATTCCCAAAACAGGAGAATAAATAGACTGGAGGGAACAAGAGGGAACCTGGATGAACATCAGGGAAGATATGAAAAATCGCAAAGTCTTCAGAACCTCAACAGATAAATACACATTTGTGGACAAAACTAGCAACACTAGTACAAAGATGTCAGAAGAAGAGGCAACACAGTGAGTTCATGAAGAGATTTTCGAAGAATAGGAAGGCTAAAGTCATCAAGCCAGTGAACAAGTTCCAACGCGTTCTATAAATGGACATAAAATAATAATAATAATAATAATAATAATAATAATAATAATAATAATAATAATAATAATAATAATAATAATAATAATAATAATAATAATAATAATAATAATCCGGAGCTTGCATCCGGGAGATAGTGGGTTCGAATCCCATTGTCGGCAGCCCTGAAGATGGTTTTCCGTGGTTTCCTATTTTCACATCAGACAAATGCTGGGGCTGCACCTTCTTCTTCTTCTTCTTCTTATTATTATTATTATTATTTTACCGCTTTTCCCTGTTTTACGGCCGGATAGCCTTCCTGACACCAACCCTATCAGGGATGAAGGCCTAATCATTATTGTGTGTTTCTGCGATGGTTAGTAGTGTGGTCTGAATATGAAGATGGGAGTGTTGGGACAAGCACAAACAGCCATTCCCGAGCCCGAGAATTAATTAGACGCGCTAAAATTCCCAACCTGACCAGGAATCGTACCCGGGACACTCTGAACAGAAGCCCTCAACGTTGACTATTCAGCCAAGAAGTCGTACAATAATAATAATAATAATAATAATAATAATAATAATAATAATAATAATAATAATAATAATAATAATAATAATAATAATAATAATACCGGTTGGTACACCTATACGCCGCATATTTGAATTTTCCGCCTTAAATTACTCCTCTACAGCTGAAACTCTGAACTTTAAAACTGAATTAATTCCTCCCCTTATCTGAAGATGTCACTGTGTTAATTCCGAATTGTTTTTGTTGACTAATTATCAAGAAGTGTGAACATTCTCTCACAGATGTCTCTACCAAAAACTATGACCATGCACCCTGGTGCGAAGTGAAGGAACTTTTGTTGAAGAAATTTTGTATTTATAAGTTTTGATCTTTACTAAATTTTGTTCTTTCATTTGTGGGTTGGCAATATTAAGCTTTCTTTCCGCCTATTTTGAACTTAGCCGATCAGTAATTTCTGTAATTAATTTTCCACCTATCAGAGGTTTCTTCTTCGAATTTCCATGTGTAGCTCTTGGCTACCCAATAAAGTTGAGTGGGTGTGTCTTTATTATTCATGAAAGGTCTCGAATCTTCCACAAGGGTTTAAAAACTGCTGATTTTCTCGGCTCTTGGCCACTTCAACAACATCTTGCTTAGTGTATGGAAGTATAGCAGGGGGCGGGAAGCGCCTCTTCCTTCGGGCAGCAGCTCTTCAACAAGGTAATGGCCGTTTAACATCTTTTTTTCCTTGCTAGCTCAGCAGTTTAACACGCGGGGCAGGTTCGAAACCTTTAATATGTAAACTATAACTTAAAACATGTAAACCCTTTCCTACCTTGTAAAACTTCATTCATCTCCAACTGTAATTCGGGGATAGAGAGTGCTTTACCCTCTCGAGCTCCCCTTCATTTTTGAATTTGAGGTGACTACGTTTTCGTAACCATTTTTCTCTTCCTTCTTAATGTGTTAAATTTAATTTGTATACAAGTCACCTCCACAGATTGGGATTAGCCCCTGTGCAATAGACCTAATGCCTCTTAGGTTTTAAAATGTGTATGTAGGAGTGCAAGTACTCGCCTCCATTCAATTTGTATTTTGGGCCATTAACTTAACCCGTTTTGTTTTCCTTCCTGTTCTACGTAATTCGTATTTGTACGTAATTTCCTTTAGGTCCCGGCAAAATATAATTTAAATGCGTGTTAATTAAACCTTATTTATACGTAATCCGTTTATACGTAATTCGCTTTTATACGTATTAAGTGCCAGTGAAATATAACTGAGTTTTGCGTAATTGTAAAGAGAACGTGCTTTTTTTAAAGAAACTGCTGTATTTACGAAGTTTCCTCTTTGCCGGCATAGGCGGAAGTAGAGCGATCGGGGTTCGGTGCTGAAACAGAACACACAGAGTTTCGCCGAGTGACATTGTTGACCCTTACTTACTGGCGGCTTAGCAAAGGCAAGTCCTCTTCGCTCCTCCTCTACCTTCGTCGTTTTTGACACGCCGCCAAAGATTAAGATACATTATAAACAAAGTGGGCGGTTTCGGTGCGGAAACAAAGAAAATACAGTAAATTTGTTTGAATATGAGAATTTCTTTCGTGGGAACAACGGTGAAATAAAATATCCACGGCGCCGGTATCTGGTGTTCACTGTTGAACAATAGTTTTGTCATCCAGTTGCTTTTGATTAGCCATGGAGAACAGAAAAAGGAAAAGTTATACGAGAAGTGGACGCTAATCCACACAAAACAAAAACGGAAATTGCTTAGACCGCGCTATGTACAGTCATCAGTAAAAGAAACGCTATTTTGGATGAGTTCCTAAAACTGGGTTCAAAATCAGCAAAGCGCAGCCGTCAGCAAGAAGGATGGTAGGCAGATTTCGAGAAATCACTTTTCACATGGTTCCGGCAAAAGCGGGCTGCAGCTCTACCAATTAGTGGCAACATGCTGAAGGCAAAGGCGATAGATTTAGCTAAAATGATGAGTATCACTGATGATTTCAAGGGTCCATCAGGATGGTTGCAAGGATTTAAAGATCATCAAGGAATCACAGGGACAACAATTTGCGGCGACTCAAAATCTGCGGACGACGTCACTCTGCAACACTGGAAAGAAGAGGTTCTGCCGGGTATCAGCCTCCAAACATCTACAACTGTGATGAGACCGGCCTATTCTACAATCTCTTTCCTAATAAAACATTAGCTGAAAAAATGACTCATGCCATGGAGGGAAGAAAAAAGTAAAATTCGTGTAACAGTACTTCTCGCCACCAATGCAGATGGATCTGACAAACTTCCTCCACTTGTGAAAGGAAAATCGAAGAATCCGAGGTGTTTTAAGGGTGCGAAAACAAAACCTACGGAATATGAATCCAATGGCACAGTGGTTGAAAAAACTGGACATTAAAATGAAAAAGAAACAGTAGAAGATCCTTCTTGTTATGGATCGATGTGCAGCACATACACCTCAAATCGTTCTGGAGAATGTCGGAGTTGAATTTTTCCCTTCTAACTGTAGCAGTGTTCTACAACCGCTTGATTTGGGTATCATTGCAAATTTCAGAGTGCATTATAGAAAAATGCTGGTGCAACATTCGATAACACTGATTGATGCAGGAAATGTACCTCTCTCCATTAATTTGCTACAAGCCATGGACTTTATTTCGGCTGCCTGGAAGCAGGAGTCATCCTCCACAACCAGCAACTGTTTCCGCAAAGCTGTTGTCTTACTAGAAGAGGCTGCCTCTAATGATGATTATGGGGACGAAGTTTTGTCTGGCAATGGGCTAACGCTACCGGAAGGCGTAGAAGTCGATACTTTTGTACATTTCGATGACAATCTGGCTGTATGAGGAGAACTACCGGATGAAGAGATTATTGCTGATGTATGCCAACAACGCGGCGGTGATGGACCAGCTACAAGCGATAGTGACATTGGAGATGGAGATAACAACTTGAATTTTGAAACACCTGAACTGAGTGAAGTGTTAAGTGCAATCGATGTGTGTAGGAGTTACATCAATGCGAAAATTTGTAGTGAAAATGTTTTGAATTCATTACTAAGTTTGCAAAAGGGGGTTTATACTCTTAATGCAAAAAAAGTGAAACAAGCCAAACTATCTGATTTCTTTAAAGCTGGACTAAGTTCAAAATAATATTTTCTGTCTTAATGTGTTTATTATTTGCAACGATTTGGACATGTAGGTCTATTCCATTGGTTTTTTTTGGAGTAAATATGTGATGTATTGCGTAAGTCTGATTTCTAAGTAATTCTGAGTTACAAGTAGTTATTTCTCTTCCCCTTGAAATACGTATAAGTCAGGTTCAACTGTATTATTATAATAATAATTATTATTATTATTATTATTATCGTTATTATTATTGTTGTTGTTTTTGCAATTTCCTTTACGTCGCACCGACACAATAAGTCTTATGGTGACGATGGGTTAGAATAGGGCTAGGAGTGGGAAGGAAGCGGCCTTGGTCTTGATTCCTCATTTGCCTCGTGTGAAATAGGAAACTATGGAAAATCATCTTCAGAGCTGCCAGCAGTGCGGTTTGAACCTATCTCCCGAATACAAACTGCCCGACCCTAACAGCACGGCCAGCTCACTCGGTGTTTGTTCGAATGTTGCATTCATATTGGTGTACCGTCATATCATATGGGCATGTTTCATATAAAATATCTCACTGTCATTGACCGATGCTGGAATAACGGTTAACTTTGTAAAGAAGTTAGTAACGAAGTCATTCAACTAACACGGATCGAAAGGAAATAAATAAATAAATAAATAAATAAATAAATAAATAAATAAATAAATAAATAAATAAATAAATAAATAAATAAATAAATAAATTAATTAATTAATTAAATAAGTGAATAATATTCGAACCTATGCTACTTGAAGCTTTTATATGAAAATGAAGCAAGGGCAATTTTTCAGAAGAAAGACGGATATGAATGTATTACACGATCTCAACATTTTAATTAATTAATTAATTAAATGTAACCAAATGACGTCTAGGCTATGCTGACATCTGTGAACACTGGAGCCAACAACCAAATTGGGTTGTCATTTTCTCCTCTTATTTACACAGTACCAAGTAGTCTCTGGCGGTTGCGGTTTACGAAAGCACATTTTTACTCAGGCTGGAACTATTGTGACAGATCTCCGACTCGATGGGGATCTGAACGGAAACATCGAGATGGATTATGATGAATATATTGTTTGATGATCTACACCAATGGTTCTCAAAGTGGGTGCCCAGGCACTCTATTTGTGCCCTAAAATTGCCCGGCTGTGCCACGGTAAAGATAATATTTCGGGATTATATGAACACATAAAAAACAGGCATCTGTATTAAATATTTTAGAAATGTTATTAACCGTAACTGAAAAGATGAAATTGAAACTAAAAAAATCGGTCAGTAATTCGTTTACTCGTACTTCCCAGTGCGATGTGTGTGATGATTTACTTTCACACCGTCATTCAGCACGGGGAGCAGACCAACATCCGCAATTCTCATAATTACTTTTTTTTTTCTTTACTTTAATGTTTGTCAGTGCTGAAAATCCCGGTTTGAACAGGTACGTTGTTGAACATTAGTGTAGATAGGATATGAATGATTGACATGTTTCCCGAGAGTTTCAGGGGGTTTTAATGTTTTCCGCTAGGCTTCGTGATCTACTGGGACTGCTCTTTAGCGTTTGAAATCCTTCTAAAATACGGGTCACTCCCAAAAGCGGAAACAGAGTGTCGGGGACCAAAAATATTTTATAACACCTGAAGTGATTGGTAATGTCGAATCTTCCCTAAAAAGCTAACAATGACTCGTAGATTTATACATGAAGATGATGGACAGATTTTACTACAAAAATGAAATTTATTGCTTAACAAATGCGGAAAGATAGCTTTAAAATGACCAATGTAATTGAAAATGTGATCCCCAACATGAGGATCGACGCTGACGGACTTAACATAAACTGGCTCACATTTCCTGTAATTAAACTTAATGGGAGCAAACAATTTACTCTTCAGAAGAGAACTATACTGAAAGTCAAGTCAAGAGCTTAGGAAAAGTATCCTTCCGCATGTGAGCACGTCCCCTGTTCCCCCTTCCGTCTCCGTTCTCCATCTCCGCCACAACCAGCTTATTATTAACGTCGTGCGTCTATCTGACAAGTACTTCTTTCTCAAATAGTGTGGCATCAAAAGAAATCACTTCCTTTCACATAGCTGTACTTCGATTACGTACCATACCTATTTATTCCTTTACTGACCATGTAAAACCCACAGATTACTGACGTGTACCGAGGCAAGAGAAGCAAGGTTTATTTTTATTTCATAAAGCAATTTGTGTGAGGCACATGGGGACTTACAACATAACTACACTATTCCGCTCTCGTGCTACGACTGTCAGTGGCAGTTTCTCGCAGTTCAACAAGCTGAAAAATCCACGTGTGAGTGGGATTGCAAAATACAGTGTTTCCAGGAATGTTGTTAATATTGTAGTCTTGTCATTCGGAGGGTAAAAACGAACTCATAATCCCCTCATGACAACATTTCTGCAGGTAGAGGGCGGTTACGAATATAAAGTGAAGTACAAATTATTATTATTATTATTATTATTATTATTATTATTATTATTATTATTATTATTATTATTATCGAATACGCCAAGGATCCTATTCCCCTACCGTGTTAAGGCCCTTCCTGTTTTATTTACGGCGAGTGCACAGTTCGAACTGAGCTGACACATAGGCATACTGACGAACAGGCCAAACGAGCAAACGTTTTCTATCACATAAATGTGGCATGCAGCTTATTTGAGTGAAATTTTCCTTATCACCTTGATTGCTTGTTTACATATTGAGACACTTAATTAAAACTAAATGTTCAGCGACTTTACAGAAAACCGGGCGAGTTGGCTGTGCGCGTAGAGGCGCGCGGCTGTGAGCTTGCATCCGGGAGATAGTAGGTTCGAATCCCACTATCGGCAGCCCTGAAGATGGTTTTCCGTGGTTTCCCATTTTCACACCAGGCAAATGCTGGGGCTGTACCTTAATTAAGGCCACGGCCGCTTCCTTCCAACTCCTAGGCCTTTCCTATCCCATCGTCGCCATAAGACCTATCTGTGTCGGTGCGACGTAAAGCCCCTAGCAAAAAAAAAAAAAAAACTTTACAGAAACTTGTCATCAGAAAGACTCACGACATATATAAACAATCACAGGAGAGCATACGATACAGTACCACAAAAAATACAAGAATTCCCTCTCGACCTTTCGATGGAGACTTGGATTTTCGGTGGAGTATAAATTCCACGCGAGCGGCGTAAACACTGTACACAGAAACGCCGGTCAGCTGCGCGGTCTTTTTCACCACGTCTTCCACAGTCCACAGCGGATTCTAATCTCGTAGGCTACTGTAAACGTTTAAAACAATTTGTTTAGATTTCCTACTTAATTTTTCTCCACTTGTGTTAGCTTTAAAGTATTTCACAGGGGACTCAAGCGCCACAGCATCACACACGTCTTGCTCACAGCTGGCAGCCATTATAAATACTGAACATGCTGTTGCAACAAGTATTGCCAGCAGTTTTCTTGGATCCATCTTCAACGTCGCTCATATTATGCGAACTTATCAGCAATGGAATGAACTCGAACAAAACTTACTAATTACACAATGCAATAAGATATCAATATAATACTAAATAATTATTATTTTGCTACACACACACACCACTGAGAACAATAACTATTCATAGCCATCTACGTATGAAATATAAGAGTTGGTAACGAACCCGAATAACATACAACCTGTGATCTATTTTTCATATTTATACTGGGCAAAAATTTTTAATTCGTCAAGGCAGTTCACCAGAATATCTAACCAAACTGAAGGAATCTCCTGACTTCAGGAACAAGTAACAAATCTAGGGAACTATTTAGCGCTTCGGAAGCCTGTTCACCGACCAGAAGTCTGACTCACATCAAAGGGACCGCTTAGGTCTTGAGTTGACTCTCAGTTATAGCAATAAGCATGCAGGTTTCAAACAAACTGATATTAAGAACAAACAGCAAGAAAGATCATCAGACAGCTTTCATTCGGATAAGTTGATTTTCCCAATGGTATGAAGGAAGCCTATGAGTAAAGAAAAGATTAGGGACATTGAAACTATTTATCATCTTATACTCCTGAGTGCCTGGACTTTTCATCAGAAACTACACTCCAGTACTGAGGTTGGATACATAGGTAATTTTCGAAGTAATATAGACTTTGCCAAGGATGGTGAATGAATGTCAATGTGTATTATTTTAAAACTATATTCTTTGCTTTCTCAAATGTAACTGTTAAGTAAGGCCATTTGTATCTATGTATTGTATAATCACCAACTCATGTTACCGTCTAATGAACTCTAGTTAAATTGTACCTCGTTTGTTTCAATAAATATTTTTTAGAATTTATTTGAACAGAACCGCCAGACCTTTTCATTGATGAACCCACAAGTAAAGAAGAATCTTTCGTGTAATGTGTAGTTGTAAAACAGGTTAGAATGTGTGGTACTGAAACTTATCCTACAATGCTTTTTAAATAGGTGTTATGCATTTTTTAAAAATAAGATGACTTTGAGCAGCTATCTTTCAATTGTAATTTAATCGCCCTTGATTCCTTTTATTCAGCATATAAACCATTCAATTACATCCAATAATGAACTTGGATAAATGGTTTGCGTGCTGACATTTGTTCCACAGGGTCCCGGGTTGGATTCCCGGCCGATTCAAGGATTTTAACTATCATTGATTAACTTCAGTGGCTCGGGGGCTCGGTTTTTGTGGTGTCTCCAACATGCATCCTCCACCACAGCATGCAGTTACCTACACATAGCAGATGTCGCCCATCCTCATAGGAGGGTCTGCCTTACAAGGGCTGCACTCGGCTAGAAATAACCACACGATATTATAATTATATATATTAATACGCCAGAACCACTGTATTCAACTTTTCTGCTTTTGAAGACATTATTTGTAAGTTATAAATTACATAATATAGCCTACCTATCCCTAGGTCTAAGGTATAGAAATCGTTCAAAATACACTGTAGTGCTGTTCAGGTTTAGGATAACATTCTTCTTTAGTTATATCATCGGGCTGTGTATAATACTTAAAGACAAAGAACTAGCAAATATACCCGTGCTACGCTACGGTATTCTACATTGTATACGGTTATCGAAGTAAATTACTGTACATGCAGTGAATAAGATTTGTTTAAACTGCATGCCTCTTAGCGTTATCCAGAAACAGATTCCCATATGTTGTTTCCAATGTAACGTGTGAGTTGCGGCGTTGTAATGATAACGGCAGGCTCACTTGCCTACCACCATTCACAATCGAGTAGGAAAGTTTTCATTAAAATGGCAGGCCCCATTACCTACTGAGCCTTCACAACCGATTTGGGGAATTTTCGTTACAACAGCAGGCACCTTTTCCTACTTGCAGAGAGATTACATCTGAGGAGTTTGTATTGTAATAGCAGGCATCTTTCCTGCTGCCAGTCAAAATTGAGTTGTGCTGTTATCATTATAATGACAGGCCCCTTTTCTTAATGGCAGTCACACTGAGGAGTTTTTATTATAATAGCAGGCACCTTTCCTGCTACCAGTCAAAATTGAGTTGTGCTGTTATCATTATAATGACAGGCCCCTTTTCTTAATGGCAGTCACACCGAGTTAGTAAGCTTCTATTACAATAGCAGGGCAACTATGCCTAATGCCAGTCACATTTCAGAGGGGAAAATTTGTTTATAATGGCAGGCACACTTGCCTACTCCCAAACACGATCGGTTAGGGGAGTTTTGAACATAATTGCACGCTCCCTTGAGTTCTGTCAGTCATATCTAGAAGGGAATCATTATTTACAATGGTAGTCCCTCCTTACTAACGTTAGTTACAAAGGAGTTGGAGAAGGATCCCATTCCTACTGCTAGTCAAAATCGATGTGGACAGTAATAATTACAATAGCAGACGCCATCTTGCTGAGAGACACTATCGATGTAAGATATTAATTATAACTCAATTACGTCGCTACAAATCGACTCCAATGAACACATATAGATCGACATACGAAGTATATGCATGTTTACAATATTGCAAACCTTCATTTACAGATTAACTGCTGCTAAATGATACATGATATCGACAAACGGATTGTACTATAAGACGCCTCATTTAGCGGTCTAAATGGCTGATCTTAAGATGTTTTCCCCGGTCTCATCTATTTATGGGCAAAATTGGGTTAGGAACGTTGAATAGGGTGAAATTTTCGTAAGGTTGTCTCACAAATGTACAAATGTGACAGCTACATACATAGAATTAGGCTCACGTATGGATACTGCGTGGACCAATATTCGTGTTGAATTGGATGATTCTATCTTTCATATAAGTGATTCGAAGTACGAATTATACGTGTACAAAGAGCACAATGTAGGTATAATCGAGAAATTGAGACAAATCTAACATATAAGGAATAGAGATACGACGAAACGTCATAGGACCAAAGTTGTACATCAGTCCAAATTGAACTGAGATTGTGCCATCCGTTTTCTGATACGACTGACTGTTTAGCCGCAAAATACCTCGAAACGAAGGCCTGCACTGTCATTAAAATTGCCCCCATATTTCGATATTTTACGGGGATAAAAAGTGGAAAATGTAAAGTTGGAAATTTTCCTTCGGTTACAGGCTAAATCGCATTATTTCGCCTAATTTCAATTTTCTGGCTCGGCTGGCAGATTGTGCCTCAATCTTGATTTTGGGCGAGGGGGTAAAATTTAGGACTTTCAAGAAACTATATCTGAAAAATATGGAGATGGTCATTATAACCCCTTTAATGGATGCCTGTACGAAAATTTCGCCATAATAGTCAATGAGCAGACACACGGTCGTTACGATTTTATTTATATAGATAGATAAGGAATCTGCTCCACGTATAACACCTTTTGGACTATGTCCGTTGGACTTACCCTGCAAAACCGACCGTCCGTGATATCGTCCCCTTATTATTCCTCCTGTCGACAAAATGCACATGAGAAAACAAGTTTTAGAAATGGATTTCAATGAAGATTGGTCGATTTCCAGTCAGGTTGGTCTTGTATACAGGGTGTTAGGTGTATACGTGCAGATATTTCTTGTAGCAATAGAGAACGATGTCACGAACCACTATATATCAAACTTTTAGTAATCAGCGGAAGTTATTTTCGAAAGCAAAGGGGTACGATGTTTTTAGAATAGGTAGTATGCCTTGTTCTGCGAATGAATAGCTTTCCGTTGATAACAGGCAAGTCACGCGCCACCCGTGCCAAACCGGTTTCTGTTTATGTTTCAGAGCAAATGTACTACTGTAACGAGATGTTACGTAATATACTTGCCAAACTGGTTTTATGTTTACGAGCAACTGAAGTACGATAGCAGCTGAAGGCTGCTACCGGTGTACGTACCTACATTTCGTGCTTCCTGCCGGGCTGTATGGCACAGACGGTTGAGGTGCTGGCCTTTTTACTCCAACCTCGCAGGTTCGAACCTGGCCCAGTCCGGTGGTATTTGAATGTGCTCAAATAC
Organism: Anabrus simplex; assembly: GCF_040414725.1. Classification (NCBI taxonomy): domain Eukaryota; kingdom Metazoa; phylum Arthropoda; class Insecta; order Orthoptera; family Tettigoniidae; genus Anabrus; species Anabrus simplex. Next base: position 1,535,727,473 of record NC_090265.1, on the reverse strand, counting down.
GTCACACTCGTGCCGGTCGATTTAGTGACACGTAAATAGAACCCCTGCGAGACCTCATCGTCTCCGAAAACCGTAAACGTAACGCAAATACCATCATCATCATTATTATTATTATTATTATTATTATTATTATTATTATTATTATTTTTATTGACTACTCGCCAATAATGTCTGCCCAGAAAATACTTCTCATCGTTTATAACTATGGATCTCGACAGTTGTATAATGTCCTAAATATGATGATTTTCAAAATTGGCTTTACGTCGCACCGACACAGATAGGTCTTATGGTGACGATGGGACAGAAAAGGTGTAGAAGTGAGAAGGAAGCGTTCGTGGCCTTAATAAAGGTTCAGCTCCAGCATTTTCCTGATGTGAAAATGGGAAACCACGGAGAACCATCTTCAGGGCTGTCGACAGTGGAGTTCGAACCCAGTATCTCCCCAATGAAAGTTCACAATTTCGCGCCCCTAACCGCACGACCAACGTATTCCAAGCTCTAATGCCGGGCTGAGTACCTCGGACGATAGTTCGCTGGTATTCTGATCCCATCTTGGCAGGTTCGATGGAGGCTCAATTCGGGGGTATTTGAAGGTGCTGAAATACGCCAGTTTCGTGTCTGTAGATTTACTTGCATTAAAAAAAGTCCTGCGGTACAACATTCCGGCGCCTCGGCGTATCCAAAATCCGTCAAAGTAATTATTAGGACGTAAAAAATTACATTATTATTTCGTGCTTACAAATGAAAAGCATATGTGTAATGGTAAAATAAAGTATAACGTACTGCTTCCTTTGCAGTGCTTAATAAATTTATCAAAATAAAAGTGGCCAGTCTGAGTTGCTCAGACGGTTAAAGCACTGGTTTCTTGGTTCCAACTTAGCAGGCTCGATCTTGGGTCAATCCGGTGGTATTCGAAGGTGTCGGTAGATTTACTGGCACGTAAAAAGAACTCCTGTGGGACTAAATTAGGCTACAGCGCCTCCAGAAACAGTACGAGTAGTTAGTGGGACATAAAGCAAATAACATTACCGGTATTATTATTACTATTATTATTATTATTATTATTATTATTATGATTATTATAATTATTATTCAGTCTTATTATTATTGCTACTACTCATATTGAACTACTTCTTATTACTCTTTTCCTCGTCTGATTATTATTATTATTATTATTATTATTATTATTATTATTATTATTATTATTACTATTCACCTGTTCATATTTTCGTCTTATTCCTCTTTTTACTCTCCTTTTAAGTCGTATACTTCTTATTCATATTTGATATTTTGTTATTAATATTATTGTTATTTTTATATTATTATTGTTATTTTTATTATTTAGATTTAGTTTATTTCGTTTATTTATAACTTCTCTTTAGCTTCACGTGACACAATACTTTTTCCGTCTTTAATTCACCTTTTGTGTCGTGTGCCGGTACATCTATGTTTCTGTCTGTGCTTCAAGACAGTGCTGCAAGGTCTGTGTTTGTTTTCCCAGCCCGGATTGCGTTTCGTTTCTCATGTGTCACAATTACATCTTACGTTCTGTTACATGTTTAAGTTTGACCTTGTGATACATCACCTTTAATCTGCTCTGTAGCCTTTAAGAGTGTAGCATGGTCAATGACCTCAGTGCTTGTTTTGTTCACATAACTGGACTAAGAACGCGTCTCAATCGGCCCAGCAAGTTCAAGGCCAACCACTTCTCTCTGTTTGTTTGTTTATTTACCAATGTATGTATGTATGTATGTCAACACTGTACTATGTCAACATCGTACCATGAAAATTTACTCAATAAACGGGGTGTTTGGGGGGACCTCTGTCCTGGGTGGGGTGCTCTGCGGACCTCCTCTTGGGTCCGTGTTGTTGCTGCGGTTATCTCTCTGCGCGGTCAGGTATTTACTAACAGGGCCGATGACCTCGATGTTAGGCCCCTTTAAACAACAAGCATATTTACTAACGTATTCAATTCAATTTATTGTATGTACAAGACATACGTCCAACTTGAATTATTTCATCCTCACAACTCTACTTTCTTACTACATGGCCCATGAGCTACACGCATAGCTGAAGGCCCACCCACTCCTCCACGAGGTCTGGGAATGAAATAACTAATTTGATTGAATTTTTTCCTATTTCAGTAGTGATGAATATAACATAAGCATTTTATTGAATTTTTATACGTGTTAATGATGATGATGGTGATGATGATGATGATTGCTGTTTTAAGGTCATCGGCCCTTAAAAGAGCCTTTTGTTTTAACTCGTAGTGAATAAGAAACAAAATATAAATTGCTCGAACACACGTAAAATACCAAAACCACATGCAGGGTAGAATTGAGGAACTGCCAAAATGCGTTCAAGGTCAATGTCTAGAGTTTTAACAAGCACGTCTTCCCTGTGTTGTGTTCAGCTTTCGGCACGTACAAGTCACTCGCGCACTGAAACTCTCGATTTATAATTTTTGTTACCGGTACTTCAATTTCACTGCTCGGATTTATGAGAATATCGAACTATCGGGACTCAAAATACTATATCGATACTGTACTGTACTCCCAAGTCATTACGGGGCAGAAATGGCGTAACATCTGACATACCAAAGCGAAACTCGTAGCAATTGTTCACAGTGACCACCCTGGGCTTCTCTGCAGGCTTCACTTCTCCGAATGCAGTTGCGACGCATTCGAGACAAGGAACCTGTGTTGTTCAGAATATCCTCTGGTGCCGAAAAATTATGTTTACAGAGGTCATCCGAAGTGGTTACTTCAGTTCAGTATACTTTGTGTTTCATGTCCCGCCAGACATAACAATCCACTGGAATAAGGGCTGGCCAATTGATAGTTCCACATCGTCCTGTCTACCGTTGAGGAAATGTCTGCACCATCGTGTAAAATCCACGTGGTTCGGCGTAGTCGAAGCGACACATCCTCTGAAAGCTCCAGTAACGTACTGCCTCTACATTAATAAAAAGATGTAACCGACCTCCAACTACACCCATCCAGATGTTAATTAGAAGCGGTGCTGGAAATCGCCTTGTCCTATTGAATGGAGATGTTCCACAGCTCATGAGTGGGGTATAGTGGGTTCGAACCCCTCTGTTGGCAGCCCTAAAGATGGTTTTCCGTGGTTTGCCATGTTTACACCAGGCAAATGCTAGGGCTGTAACGTCATGAAGGCCACGGCCGCTTCCTTCCCTCTTCCTTGTATATCCCTTCCAATCTCCCCATTCCCCCGCAAGGCCCCTGTTCAGCATAGAAGGTGAGGCCGCCTGGGCGAGGTACTGGTCATTCTCCCCAGTTGTATCCCCCGACCCAATGTCTCACGCTCCCGGTCACTGCCCTTGAGGCGGTAGAGGTGGGATCCCTCGCTGAGTCCGAGGGTAAACCTACCCTGGAGGGTAAACAGATTAGGAAAAAGAAGAATCAGCCTTCTATTAGAAATGCCCGGCGGCAATTCCACAGTAGACCGAGCTCGATAGCTGCAGTCGCTTAAGTGCGGCCAGTATCCAGTATCGGGAGATAGCAGATTCGAACCCCAATGTCGGCGGCCGTGAAGATGGTTTTCCGTGGTTTCCCATTTTCACACCAGTCAAATGCTGGGGCTGTACCTTAATTAAGGCCACGGCCGCTTCCTTCCCACTCCTAGCCCTTTCCTGTCCCATCGTCGCCATAAGACCTATCTGTGTCGGTGCGACGTAAAGCAACTAGCAAAAAAATCCACAGTAGCTATTTTTCCTTCGAGCAATGTTCACGCATGGTTGCAACTACGGTTTTTCAAATCTGTCTCATTAATAACAATATGACTGAATACTTACAGCCTTTTCTTTCAGTGTCCACCGTCATTTCATTGACCTGAAAAGTTTATGAATAAGCATAGACAACTCGCATTGTCTATTGTCAGAAATTCATCGTAGCCTGTCGCAATAACAGCACCGAAATGTTGCGCTCATTTTTCATTTACTTATTAACTATTTCCTTTCATTTTGTCAGCTTGGATCACTGAGTATTGCCATTGACGTCTTATGAATCACACACACCTACACAATACTTGATTCGCATGTATGTGCTGGTACGTATCTTCGAGGTCACTGTAACGATTCTGTGTACATTTCATACAGAGTACCCTAGACCGGTTTTCAAGTACAGCAAGTGGCTGGCACGTGAGCCATCCTCTCCTACTTGCCAAGCCTTTAGGGGAAGTGCACAACAACATGCGTTGGCCTGCGATAAGAAACAGGTTCAACAAGCCCTATATTCTGCTACTGTACTTCCACTACGCGTGGACAGAATGACGTAACCGGCATAACCTGCTACGGCCGTTCAAAACACATTAGGTCCTGAAATGTTTGGCTCAGTTATGGGCAAACTAATAGGACTAGGTAAAAAGTACATAGCATATATTGTGATATGTCTTTTTCTTTGCCGACTAGCTTAATATCTGCACGTATACACCTAACACCCTGTATATTGTGGGAGAGTAAAATCACTGTTTCAGTTCCCAATAAACCCCAAGTCCATTTTGGTAATTTGACATGGTATTGTCCTAAGAACTTACCTTTGGACAGGTGGATGCTAAATATGAAGTTTGGTTGAAATATCTCGAGTAGTTTTCAAGTTATAAGAAATAGGCTTTACACGCACCCGCTCTTGTGTTAAGTCCGGTGGGACTTGTACCGAAAAACGGTCCGTTAATTATATCTTCCTTATTAATCCTCGTATCAAAATGATACATATGAGAAAAAATGTTTAGAAATTGATCTCCATTAAAGCAGGTACATTTCAATTAAGTTCGGTTGTGTATATTTTATGGAAGTGCAAAATCACGGTTTCGTATAAACCCCCCGTCATTTCAGGGATTTAGAAACAATAATGGCCCTAAAATCTACACAAGGACAGGTAGTTTCCAAATATGAAGTTTGGTAGAATTTATTTTCAAGTTATAGACAAACAGACAAACAGACCAAAGCTAAAAATTATGCGGTTGGTCATTATTACACCTGAAACGGATAACTGTATGGTCATTTCGCCAAAATAGCCAATGTATAGACACACGGTCGTTACGATTTTATTTACATAGATGGAAAAAAGGAATTTTAGCCCCATGCCTTTCTAATGCATAGGGTAAATCAAACCAAATCCTTGCCATAGCAGCTCTCAAGTACGTTGCCCATTTGACTGCCAACAGCTGACTTGGGGGCAAAACTGGGTATCATGTGGTTAATCTGACGTATTCCACCGTCTTTATTACCAAATTACGAAACCTTTTTGTTTATTAGTTGCCGAGGATCGCCTCTTGTTTCCAACATTGCTGGTTAAAATCCGACAGAGTTATTCTGAAAGACGGAAAAGAGCCTAGCACCTGATGTTATACGATGTTGACGTTTTAAAGGTCTGCGGTGACATATTCGATGTTTAACCGGAAAATATAATTGAAACCCAGCAACAAGTCACTTAATATATGTAGTTCCAGTATAGTCATCTGACTGAGTGGAAAACAACGTCAAAATTTGATACGTAATCAATATGAATACCGTCAGGTGACGCTATACGATTATTATTATTATTATTATTATTATTATTATTATTATTATTATTATTATTATACATACATACATACATACATACATACATACATACATACATACATACATACATACATACATTATCATTATAGACTGTTATGCCTTTCAGCGTTCAGTCTGCAAGCCTCTGAGAATTTACTAAACGTCGCCACAATCCTCGATTTGCAACTAGTGCTGTGGCCTCATTTAGTTCTATACCTCTTATCTTTAAATCGTTAGAAACAGAGTCTAACCATAGTCGTCTTGGTCTCCCTCTACTTCTCTTACCCTCCATAACAGAGTCCATTATTCTCCTAGGTAACCTATCCTCATCCATTCGCCTCACATGACCCCACCACCGAAGCCGGTTTATGCGTACACCTTCATCCATCGAGTTCATTCCTAAATTAGCCTTTATCTCCTCATTCCGAGTACCCTCCTGCCATTGTTCCCACCTGTTTGTACCAGCAATCATTCTTGCTACTTTCATGTCTGTTACTTCTAACTTATGAATAAGATATCCTGAGTCCACCCAGCTTTCGCTCCCATAAAGCAAAGTTGGTCTGAAAACAGACCGATGTAAAGATAGTTTCGTCTGGGAGCTGACTTCCTTCTTACAGAATACTGCTGATCGCAACTGCGAGCTCACTGCATTAGCTTTACTACACCTTGATTCAATCTCACTTACTATATTACCATCCTGGGAAAACACACAACCTAAATACTTGAAATTATCGAAATGTTCTAGCTTTGTATCACCAATCTGACATTCAATTCTATTGGATTTCTTACCTACTGACATCAATTTAGTCTTCGAGAGGCTAATTTTCATACCATACTCATTGCACCTATTTTCAAGTTCCAAGATGTTAGACTGCAGGCTTTCGGCACAGTCTGCCATTAAGACCAAGTCGTCAGCATAGGCCAGGCTGCTTACTACATTTCCACCTAACTGAATCCCTCCCTGCCATTTTATACCTTTCAGCATATGATCCATGTAAACTACAAACAGCAAAGCTGAAAGATTACAGCCTTGTCTAACTCCTGTAAGTACCCTGAACCAAGAACTCATTCTACCATCAATTCTCACTGAAGCCCAATTGTCAACATAAATGCCTTTGATTGATTTTACTAATCTACCTTTAATTCCATAGTCCCCCAGTATAGCGAACATCTTTTCCCTCGGTACCCTGTCATATGCTTTCTCTAGATCTACGAAACTTAAACACAACTGCCTATTCCTCTCGTAGCATTTTTCAAATACCTGGCGCATACTGAAAATCTGATCCTGACAGCCTCTCTGTGGTCTGAAACCACACTAGTTTTCATCCAACTTCCTCTCAACGACTGATCGTACCCTCCCTTCCAAGATGCTTGTGAATACTTTGCCTGGTATACTAATCAATGAGATACCTCGATAGCTGTTGCAATCCTTCCTGTTCGTTTGCTTATAGGCCTAGATAGGTGCAATTACTGCTTTTGTCCAATCTGAAGGTACCTTACCAACACTCCACGCTAATTTTACTACTCTATGAAGCCATTTCATCCCTGCCTTCCCACTATACTTCACCATTTCAGGTCTAATTTCATCTATTCCTGCTGCCTTATGACAATGGAGTTTATTTACTATCCTTTCCACTTCCTCAAGCATAATTTCACCAACATCACTTTCCTCCTCCCCATGAGCTTGACTGTTTGCAACACCACCATGATGACTTCCTTTTACATTGAGAAGGTGTTCAAAATATTCCCTCCACCTCTCCAGTGATTCCCTGGGATCTGTTACGAGTTCACCTGAATTACTCAAAACACTGTTCATTTCTTTTTTCCCTCCCTTCCTAAGATTCTTTATTACTGTCCAGAAAGGTTTCCCTGCTGCTTGACCTAGCCTTTCCAGGTTATTACCAAAATCTTCCCAGGACTTCTTTTTGGATTCAACAACTATTTGTTTCGCTCTGTTTCTTTCATCTACGTACAAATCCCTGTCTGCCTCGGCCCTTGTTTGGAGCCATTTCTGATAAGCCTTCTTTTTACGTTTACAAGCTGCTCTCACTTCATCATTCCACCAAGATGTTCGCCTTTTCCCATCTTTACACACAGTTGTTCCTAGACATTCCCTTGCTGTTTCTACTACAGCATCCCTGTATGCCACCCATTCACTTTCTATATCCTGAACCTGCTTACTGTCTACTGTTCGAAACCTCTCACTAATCATATCCATGTACTTCTGTCTAATTTCCTCGTCCTGGAGATTTTCTACCCTTATTCGTTTGCAGACAGATTTCACTTTCTCTACCCTAGGCCTAGAGATACTTAGTTCACTACAGATCAGATAATGGTCTGTATCATTGAAAAATCCCCGAAAAACTCGTACATTCCTAAAAGATTTCCTGAATTCAAAGTCTGTTAAGATATAGTCCATTATGGATCTGGTACCCCTAGCCTCCCATGTGTAGCGGTGAATAGCCTTATGCTTGAAGAATGTATTCGTAACAGCTAAACCCATACTAGCACAGAAGTCCAGCAAACGCTTCCCATTCCCATTAGCTTCCATATCTTCCCCACATTTACCAATCACCCTTTCGTATCCTTCAGTTCTATTCCCAACTCTCGCATTGAAATCGCCCCTTAACACTATTCTATCCTTGCTGTTGACCCTGACCACGATGTCACTCAATGCTTCATAAAACTTGTCAACTTCATCCTCATCTGCACCCTCACATGGTGAATACACGGACACAATTCTTGTCCTAATTCCTCCCACTGACAAATCTACCCACATCATTCGCTCACTTACGTGCCTAACAGAAACTATGTTGCGTGCAATGGTATTCCTGATAAAGAGCCCTACCCCAGACTCTGCCCTTCCCTTTCTAACACCCGTCAAGTACACTTTATAATCTCCTATCTCTTCCTCCTTATCTCCCCTTACCCGAATATCACTTACTCCTAGCACATTCAGATGCATCCTCTTTGCTGACTCAGCAAGTTCTACCTTCTTTCTTCCATAAGCCCCATTAATATTGATAGCTCCCCATCGAATTCCATTTCTTTTGCCAAGTTGTTTCCAAGGAGTCCCTCGCCTGTCAAATGGGAGTGGGACTCCATTACTCCATAGGTCCGAGGCTTGCTTAAAGTGTTCTGAGCTCGGTAAATTCATGAAGCAGGATGCTGCCCTACTTGCACATAGTCCAAGTGAGGATCTCTCCTCTAACGGGTTATGGACCACCGGTGAATTGTGTAGTCCTAGCCGCCTGAGCACAAGGAGGGCCACGACTCAGAATATGTCCGAGATGCCCACTCCCATTCCATAGCAACTGGTATCCTGACTCTCAGGACCACTTACTAGGCCACTCAGCCGTTGCCCATGGTTCACGAACTAGGACGTGACTACAGTAACCCACAAACATGAACCATTATTATTATTATTATTATTATCATTATTATTATTATTATTATTATTATTATTATTATTATTATTATTATTATTATTATTATTATTATTATTATTATTATTATATGCCAACGGCCGTAGCCGTGTTGAAACACCGGATCCCGTGAGATCTCCGAAGTTAAGCAACATTGGGCGTGGTCAGGAGTTGGATGGGTTGCCACACGCTGTTGGTGGGGGGTAAGGGAATGGAGGAGCGGAAAGGAACTGGCCACCCTACCGCACGTAAACTCCGGCTCAGGAACACCTCTGCGGAGGCTCGGACCTGCCTTCGGGCAGAATAACCCTTACCTTACCTATTATTATATCACTTATTGAGACGAGACTCTACATTTCATAAGAGGTAATTCTCCAATTGCCATTTTAGCACCGAGAACTAAGAAAGTGACAACTATCGAACTCCAGGCCACCAAGATTGACGCTTGAACCACCATACTAGAGCAGTGGTCATTGTAATTACAATGCACCAAAATGGCGACATAATATTCCTCCCTTGGGTTTGACTAACCACGTCGGCAGTATTTCACGGGTCATTAACATCAGTAACGATATGAAATGTTACACTGCGTGGAAAAACTAGCGTTGTGATTTGTTTTTCTCCACAGCTTCAAACAATGGAACGTCTTAATTTCTACCTTTACTGAGTCGAAACCACTCCTACACATTCAATTACAGTTGGACTGGAAGAACGAGAAACGCTATTATTCAATTTAGATTTTGTATTGTTTGATATTGTTCCTTTATTCGGCGGTGCGAGTCAACGGGGTCATCAGTCCCATCGTCTTTCTGTATGTATTATTATCTATAATTGCTGAATTTGGAGTGTGTTAGTAGGTAAAGGTACGATGGAAATTGTGTACGATATAATTTTCTTGAAGTAGCCTACGTAGAGAAAGCTCACTAATGATGCTCGAAGAAATCACCTTTGCGATGTTGTTTCTTCATTTCAAGAGCTTCCGACATCTCTACTTTCAGGAAGTCTAATAAAGTTGTTATTCAAGAGTTTGTGATGGTGATGAAATTGCATTTGTTATATTCTATGATTGTGGTTAGTAGTTTTTAATTAGTATTTTTCTGGAATCGGTGCGATACGTAACATTCATGACAGTTGGTAGAAGGCTTGAGAATGTAGGGCCTACGGATGGTATGTTCGAATCACTGAATCCATATTAGAGTCAATCAAGCCACATTCCATTCAACACGAACACCAAAGTCTTTGGAGGATAATCTATATAGTCCTACTCATTTCTTCACAGTTCTACCGAAATCAAAGTTGGAAAGCTGGCTCGGTTGTCGTGTTCTTCGATAAGCTATCTGTGTACACGAGAGGAAAGCAAACACACTGGGCCGATGACCTAGCTGTTAGGCCCCTTTAAACAAACAAACAAACAAACAAACAAACAAACACACTTCCGACGCTCTTTATCCTCCTACGTTATGATATTTGCAGGATGAGTGGCTGATGGACGTTGTATGCAGCTGGGAAGTGCCAATAATCGTGTACTTGTACTCCAATAATCTACGCACTCTCCACATGCCGGGCCGATCAGACGCCTCCTTCAAGGTGTTGTAATATTTACTACAATTAGAGTATTTTACTAGAAGTTTCACCTTTTAGCATTCGAATACTCTAGTTTAGGATACTTTTTATCATCCCCGTGTGCATGTAGCCCATTAGTAGACTGTGTAATAACCACATCAGCTAGGATGGGAATATTTTCTTTCTTTCTTTCTTTCTTTCCTTCTTTCTTTCTTTCTTTCTTTCTTTCTTCCTTCCTTAATCCGTTTACCGTCCAGGTCGGTGTCCTGGAACTTGGGACTTTGTGTCAGGGGATACAACTGGAAAGAGGAACAGTACCTCGCCCAGGCGGCTTCACATGCTATGCTGAATAGGGGCCTTGTGGGGAGATGGAAAGACTGCAAGGGATAAGCAACGAAGAGGGAAGGAAACGGCCCTGGCCTTAAGCTGCCTGAATAAGAACTGGGAAACCACGGAAAACAACTTCGAGGTTAACTGAGGTGAGAATCGAACAAAATACACTATAGCCAATACTGAACATTTCCGCATTCTCCCGTCCTAAACTGAGAGACATGTTGACACTGGCACACCTGGCGGCCCGAGCTTAAACATTACACTGCAAGAGTGAAACTACCGAGCTCGATAGCTGCAGTCGCTTAAGTGCGGCCAGTATCCAGTATTCGGGAGATAGTAGGTCGAACCCCACTGTCGGCAGCCCTGAAAATGGTTTTCCGTGGTTTTCCATTTTCACACCAGGCAAATGCTGGGGCTGTACCTTAATTAAGGCCACGGCCGCTTCCTTCCCACTCCTAGCCCTTTCCTGTCCCATCGTCGCCATAAGACCTATCTGTGTCTATGCGACGTAAAGCAACTAGAAAAAAAAAGAAAAAAAAGTGAAACTACAAAGCTGCATGTTAAAGTTGATAGAAATAATGAAACTAAATAACTATTATTGCTTTGTTCTGAATGTTAACACTGACAGAAAATAGCGAAACTCATTAATGATTTCGTTCTTTTCCGAATCCTTGGCCAAATGGTCAGCGTTGAGGCCTTCTGTTCGATTCGATTCCCGGCCTGATCGGAAATTTTAATCGCATGTAATTCATTCTTCTGGCTCGAGGACTGGGTGTTTGTGTTTATTCCAACACGTTTCTCTTCATATTCAGACAACACATCACACTTGCAAACACCACAGGAACATGCAATAGTGTTTACTGGACCTCGGATATTTAGGTGCTTAAATATTATTTTAGCTGCCTAAATGGGCTCTCAAATAGGTTCTATAATATTTTAGGTAGCTTCTACCTCTTCTCCTTCTTCTCCTTCTTCTTCTTCTTCTGTTTACCCTCCAGGGTCATTTTTTCCCTCGGACTAAGCGAGGGATCCCACCTCTACCGCCTCAAGGGCAGTGTCCTGGAGCTTTAGACTCTGGGTCGGGGATACAACTGGGGAAGTTTACAAGTACCTCGCCCAGGCGGCCTCACCTGCTATACTGAACAGGGGCCCCGTAGGGGGATGGGAGAATTGGAAGGCATAAACAAGGAAGAGGGAAGGGAGCGGCCGTGGCATTAAGTTACGTACCCTCCCGGCATTTGCCTGGAGGAGAAATGGAAACCACGGAAAACCACTTCGAGGATGGCTGAGGTGGGAATCGAACCCACCTCTACTCAGTTGACCTCCCGAGGCTGAGTGGACCTCGTACCACTTTCCAAATTTCGTGGCAGAGCCAGGAATCGAACCCGGGTCTCCGGGGGTGGCAGCTAATCACACTAACCACTACACCACAGAGGCGGACTAGGCAGCTTCAATTTTACGTATTTTAATAGGAACCAATTAAAATACCATGTTTATTTTGCTAAATTGATAATAACTCGTTAGGGGGAAATATAAAACCAGTTTTACTCACTTCTTTGCTGCAAATGTTACAGAATATAATTTTACCATTCGAAGTGAAATGGGGAAACTCCTGTGACCACTTTTTAATTAAGGACGACTTGGATCCTGACACTTTCGGCACAATTTACAGTGTATAGTGCACTACTACACTCATTTTCAGGGCCGTCTCGCTAGGTGCGCTGGCAATCAATGTCTTGCGATATCTTAGAAAGTGGCACGTATTCTCTATAGTGAATTTCATAGAATCCCATCTATTCACTTGATCTCCCGAGGCTGGGTGAACTCCGTTCCAGTTCTCGTATCACGTTTCAAATTTTGTGGCAGAGCCGTTAATCGAACGTGGGCCTCCGGGGGGTGGGAACTAAGCACACTAACCACTACACCACAAAGACGGATGGTTGGGAATACAAAGTGGATCTGGGTTATGTTTTCTCCTATACAGTAGTATAGTAACTGAAATCAAATCGAGGTGTATCAGATTTAATGCAGCGCTCAACATTATTGTCTAAGAAATAAAACGAAAGTATCCTCACGTTAATCAGTTTTCTGGCCGAGTTTGCTGTATAAGAATAAAAGCTCGATATACTGTGTTAATCTTTTTCATTGCCTGCACACGAAAACTCTCTCTGTGGGTCAGTGGTAGAGTTTCGGCCTCCGGATCCCTAGATAGAGTGCTCAAACTCGGCAGAAGTTGTCAGATTTTTGAAGGGCGAAAAAAAGTCCATTCGACACTTTATATCGTACGACGTCGGCTCGTAAGATATCTCTGGTGTTTACTGTTAAAAATGATTAAAACTCGGCCTTGTCCGCCTCAGTGGTGTAGTGGTTAGTGTGATTAGCTGCCACGAAATTTGAAAAGTTGTGCGAGGTCTGGAGCGGGGTCCACTCAGCCTCGGGAGATCAACTGAGTAGAGATGGGTTCGATTCCCACCTCAGCCATCCTCGAAGTGGTTTTCAGTGGTTTCCCACTTCTCCTCCAGGCAAATGCCGGGATTGTACCTAACTTATTGCCAAGGCCGTTTCCTTCCCTCTTCCTTGCCTGTCCTTTCCAATCGTCCCATCCCTTTACAAGGCCATTGATCAGCATAGCAGGTGAGGCCGCCTGGGCGAGGTACTGGTAATTGTCCCCAGTTATATCCCCGACTCAAGTCTGAAGCTCTAGGACACTGCCCTTGAGGCGGTAGAGGTGGGATCCCTCGCTTAGTCCGAGGGAAAAACTGACCCTGGAGGGTAAACAGATAAAGAAAAAGAAAGAAAGAAAACTCGGCCTTAGATGCCTAAGGGAGATTCGGTTTACTCTGGCATCTAGTAGCCGTATAGTGAAACGGAACCCCGAAATTGACGAGCGAACAGCGAGATGGTGTCAAATTGAAATACTTGCACACGATAGGTAAGGCCATAAAATTATATTATTATTATCTTTATTATCTTTATCATGATCATTTATGGTATTATGACACGAATGCACCCAACAAGACTGGTTCATTGAGGTAGATAGAGACCTTGAAGAAATGGGAACCACACATAATTACATCTAGGAGTGTGTCCCACTTAAGGAGAAACTTAACGCGTTCCAGGTTTTCCGATACAAGCCAAAATCAAAAACAGGAAAGGCATGGACACAGGAGACACCGAGAACGCATCTGATAGTACTGGGCAGACATCAAAGTCAGAAGTAGGCAGTTGAAATGATGTGGTCCAAAGTTGGCCTATACGGCATGAATGAATGAATGAATAATAATAATAATAATAATTATTATTATTATTATTATTATTATTATTATTATTAGTAGTAGTAGTAGTGGTAGTAATAGCACCAGCAGCATCAGCAGCATCAGCAGCAGTAGTAGCTGGAAGAAACAGACATGTCAGTTGCGAGGGTGATTGCTAGTACAATCAGATGGGAGTAGTGGCAAGGAAGTACTCGTAATGAAGAGATAAACACTTACGAATTAACTCGATAGATGAAGCTGTGTTTATGAGTCATTTGAGAGGAGTGGAGGAGGATAGAACACCGAGTAGAATAATGAGCTAGCCATGGAGGAAAAGATAGGGAGAAAATTGGTCAATTCATGGTAAAACGTGAAGAGCTAGACAAGGTCACAGTGGTAGTTGCAAGTACAGGATTATAGAGATCCGTAGTTCATTGACAATGGCTTTCGGACTGAACGCTGAAGGACTTAGGTTTATGAACATAATATAAATGGTAATTGTATTGGTTTTGCGTCGCACTAATTACCTTCATGGCTGGTGGGACGCCGAGGTGTGGGAATTTTGTCTTGCAAGGGTTCCATCACGTGCCAGTAAATCTACCAAACGACGCAAGGCCGGTTTATTTGAGTACCTACAAATACCACCGATTAGAGCACGGATCGAACCTGCCAACTTAGAATCAGAAGGCCAGCGTTCTACCGTCTGCGCTACTCAACCCGGCGGAAAAAAGTCCATTCGACACTCCATGTCGTACGATGTCGGCTTGTAAAAGATCTCTGGTGACACATTTGGTGTTTACCCGACAAAATTCATTAAATCTCAGCCATAGACGCCCAAGAGAGTTTCGGTTTACTCGGTCTGCCATCTAGTGGGGGCCTAGAGTAAAACGGAACGTCGAAATTGACGAGCAGACAGCCAGATGGCGTCAAATTGAAATGTTTGCACACGGTAGCTGAGGCCATACGATTATTATTATTATTATTATTATTATTATTATTATTATTATTATTATTATTAACCCGGCGTATATATATTTATGTATGTATGTATGAATGTATGTATGTATGTCCTGACATTCGTTGCCTTGGTCTAGGGCTTGGTACAGATACGATTCAGTTCAGCCATAGATTTTTACTTCTTTGAGGGACCGAAAGGTGATGCACCCATGTCCCTGTGGTAATACAGATGAGATGAAAAGTAGATTTTCCGTAGTTTCTCGCTTCGCCTCCAGGCAAATGACTGGATACTTCCTGAACCGAAAGTATTTTTCCAAACACTAGACCTAATTAATTACAAATACGTACACCAGTAAACAGGCAGATTATCGGATACGCTGTACACGCAATATAGTCTTTAGATCTGATTCTGAACTTGGATTTGGACCTCAAATCACCTACACACCAGACAGACCCTAGCAGCATAGTACAAATCGCCATAATGCAAATTCTTCCATAACTCATAACTCCTTGGTGGTGATTCAGCTACTCGGTCTACCACGCCAGGGGCTTTGCTTCAGTTAAGGTACAAATTATGTTATTAAGACGTTGTGTTGCTTGACGTAGCTGAACTAGAGGAAAACAAACGACGAAACACCAAAGGGTCTTTTCACGGTGTGCAGCGTTTGAAATCATTACTGATGTTAACGATCCATGTAATACGGCACTTCAGGTATAATGCCGACACGTTTAGTTAATTTCGCTGGAGGAATAATTGTTATTATGATATCTTGCATCTACACATTCTCATTTCATACCATTTACTGTGAAGAGCAAGAGAGAGTCTGTTGGTTAGCCGTTGTCCTTCTGCTCCCAAGTTAGAGCTGACACCTGTAGATGTCGGTGCAATTTTAGGCTGTTGAATGAGAGGACTCCAACTAAATATTGGACCAGATACGCCCCAAGAACAAAAAAATTATATTTTGATGCTTGTAGACATTATAAACCCAGCAGCACTCGATGATGTATTTTAAGTGCGGCCATTCTTGAAAGTCACGGTGAGACATATAAATCACTCCTGAGGTTTCGGAAATTTTCAGTTTTATAATATAAATAATCATGTAAACTAAGAAAAGCGCATTAAGTTTGTAATCACTGAAGAATATATAAGGGTAGAAAATAAAAGTCCTGTCGTAGATTGACGGCCCACATCACTGAAATCACGCATTTCCAGAGATCCATGCCCTCTTGAAATATGATCGGTTTGCTGTCCCGGACAACGTACTTAAGCGTTGTCCGCGTCGTTTTGAATCAGGATGTATTCATAAAAGTGTTGTCGAAAATGTAAGAATTGCACAGAAACGATCAATAATACTAGTTCGTTCCATTAACTTCTCTAACCCACATAAATAAGTTTCAAAGTACCGTAATAAACAAGCAGTAATTCTGTTACACCTGGGATATTTTGAAAATGGATTGAGTTGTTTTCTAGAGAATGCCATAATTTCGTATGTATTTCCTCTATGTACATAAAATATTCAAATCTTCTTAATGACATTCATATTAGCCAACTCTAAGAAATTTCGTGCAAACCAGACAGTAAATACAGAAAATAAAATTTAAGTCGCTTCGCGTCGTTGACATCCAACACGTTATAGACCTTCTGACGAACAAACGTAAACCTCTCATTCAGACCACAGCAACGTGTAACTATCCGTAATAAAATTTTTGAAGAACATTACTGTCAGACAGTGCCCAGCTCCGTGGCTGAATGGTCAGCGTACTGAACTTCGGTTCAAAGGGCCACGGGTTTGATTACCGGCCGTGCCGAGGAATTTAACTTCCTATGATTAATTCCGTTGGTTTGGGGACTGGGTGTTTGTGTTAGTCTCAATATACTTCCCTTCAAATACACAAAACAGACTACACTACCAACCACCAATAGCGAATAGATTCTACCACATGGGGATGGTGTCAGGAAGGCCATCAAACCGTAAAACTGGGTTAAAAATTCAATTGCCGACTTAATAAATTGGGATTTAGGTCAGGAAGAAGTAGGAGAAGAAAGATTAGATCTACTGTCAGGCAATGGAAATACATTTGAGATTCATCCCAGATGGGATGTAGTGTCTACAGTGTACTGTGGCTTTCAGTTTGGGCGAGAATAAGTTTGTTACTTTTATCGATCTATTCTCTGGTTTTAATAACATGAAATAAGTTGAGGTATGAGTAATTTTATTAGCACCATTCCTCCTGGATACATTTAATATAATGAGTGGTATGAAACTATCACGCATAGAGTTGGTTAGTATGTACTTTATAGTGTGTTTGAAAGATTTACATACAAGGGTAGCTTCTGTCCCCGTAACGATAGGAATATGAAACTACTTCCTTCACTCCCTAAGTATACCGCTTCAGCAATACCTGGACTTTCTACAACTCATAGCTAAATTGTTAAGGATCCAATCAGCCTTTGGACTGAGGACTATGAGATGCATAATTTATTTCTTATACAAATTGTAAGCTGTCATTATTCGTTAAGAGCTAGCACTACATTTTTAAATATGGATGAGATATGCCCTAGGAAGGGAAATGTATTCTCGGATCATGGCATAAAAACGGAGGTTATTCATTTTAATTGTGACGTCAGTATTCCTATAATTTTAACTTAGGAGATTTATAACTGCCTAGCACAACCCGATTTTATTTCAATTCATGTACGACCACAAATGTCACTTCAAGATTAGGTGATAAGATAATGGAACAAATTAGGTATTTGTCGAGTGTAATCGTCAATGAAAACATAAATAATGAACATAATATCAGGGTAAAATTAGTTCGATATCAGAAATAATTTGAACAAAATATTTTTTCGAGCGTGCTGACGTATGGTTACGAGATCTGGAGTTTTGAGGAATTCAACCATGAAGTCACAGAAATGTAGGTTAAGAGACGACTGGCAAGGACAAAGAGTGTAATGAACAAATCTTCAATTAAGCAAATGGAGAAACGAAGCTTAATTGAGACAATTAAGGAAAGGAGAACAAAGCTCTTCGGACGCACGCTGAGAGGCGACTCTTCTCTCAAGACCATGATTATTGACAAGGTGGTGGACAGGAGAATGATGGAGAGAAAGCCATGCATTATGAATTTGTCAATGAAATAACGTATGGCTCACACACAGGCATGAACAGGACCGTTAATGACCTTAACAGCTTAGCAACAAGGTAGGACTTTAAGAACTCACCAGAAAGACTGGCATATATCGTGGTAAATTTGTGTTCTGATCCTCACTACGTCACCGATAAACATACGTTCCCCCTTTATGAAGGCCGTTAGAACTAGCAAAAAGAATCTCAATAAATAACGAAGTAAAATTCGCAGAAAATATTTTCAAAGCTACAAACTATTTACAAAACACACGCTTTAATAAATTGCAAAACACACATCTCTGGGAAGCAGATAGTTACTTGAGAGCGGTACCGTAGGGAGATCGAAATGCTTGTCCAATTGACATATTACACGTCTTTCATCGACCTCGCTAAAGCTGACATCCTGGATTTTCGCAGCAGCATCTGCAATTATTTTGATCGACCGGGTAGCTCCACATCTCTAATACCAGCGCCCGCCGTCCCGAATCACGCATATAGGCCGACTCCTCGTTGGATGTCAGCCTCTCTACGCTCAACCACCATGACGACCACCACCATCACCACTACCTTTGCGACCCCTGCTCTCACCTTCTCCTCTCTCTCCATTACAACTGTTACGTCGTCCCATCCATCGCCGATTCTATCAACCTCCCTTCCCCTGCTACTTCCTGCTGATCCACCTCGACTATTACGCATTCCTCCCAGCTACTTCACCCAGCCGTCTACGCCGTCTACGTCTGTCCTGCCAACCTCAACGTCACCACCATCGTCCAGTGTACCAGCAGCAGCCGCCAGACAACATTCATCACCGTCAGAAACATCAGCCACACCTGAAGTCTTCAGTTGCGTCATCCGCTGCTTAAACCCGCTCATCTCGGCAACCGACATTCAAGATCAACTCCGCCTTCAAGAAATACCCATCCAGAGGGCGTTCCGCATTTACAATTCCACCGGTCCGACGTACTTAATCCGTCTTCAGCTCCCCAGTGCAGCTGCCGTCGACCATCTGATCGCCAACGGAGCACTCCTCTACGGCCGCCATCATCCCGTCGAACCCTCCAGCTCACCTCCCCACCCTAGATATCGCCACTCCACATCTCGTCGCCATCCCCGGCCTGATCATCCTCCCTTCCAGCGTTCTATCTATGTCCGCCCACCTCCTTCTTCTGCTAATATCTCCATCCCAACACCACCGACCCTTGAACATCTCCGACACCTCATAACTGTCCTCTATCATATCGCTTCAACACTTCACCACCTTACACTTCCATGCAACTTCCTTCTCGACACTCCTGTATAAATCTCCATCTATAGCCATCTCCCCCAGCCAAGAGGCCCCAACATAACATATTCCCTACTCTTCACTTCATCTCTCCCCTCTTCTTCGTCCTACACATCTCTTGCTTCTCTCACTTCACTCGGCCATAGAGAAGGCGTAACCTTCTAGGTGGCCCGCCTCACCCTCAGGGGTGGGGAATGAAAACTTTCTCAGCCAGCAGACATATTACACTAATAATAATGAGTCACACTTTGGGGTTCATTATTATTATTATTTTTCAATTGCCTTTACGTCGCACCGCCACAGACCGGTCTTATTGCGACGATGTGACAGGAAAGGGCTAAGAGTGGAAAGGAAGCGTCCATGGCCTTAATTGAGGCACAGCCCCCAGCATTTGCCTGGTGTGAAAATAGGAAACCACAGAAAACCATCTTCAGGGCTGCCAATAGTGGAGTTCGAACCCACTATCTCCCGGATGCAAGCTCAAAGCTGCGCCCCTAACCGCACGGTCAACTCGCTTGGTATTATTATTATTTTTTGCTAGTGGCTTTACGTCGCACTGACACAGATAGGTATTATGGTCACGATGGGATAGCAAAGGCCTAGGAGTTGGAAGGAAGCGGTCGTGGCCTTAATTAAGGTACAGCCTGGTGTGAAAATGGGAAACCACGGAAAACCAACTTCAGGGATGCCGACAGTGGGATTCGAACCCACTATCTCCCGGATGCAAGCTCACAGCCACGCATCCCTGACCGCACGGCCAACTCGCCCATTATTATTATTATTATTATTATTATTATTATTATTATTATTATTATTATTATTATTATTATAAGTACGATAATTGTTCCTAAGCAAATAGTCTGACCCGAAACAGTGCCTACACTCCACGGAGTCACACACTCTTCGACAGGTTCTGTCCTATGACTCCTAACCATTTGTCACTAACCATAAGGTGCGCTAGTCAATTAAACTAGTAAATGAATATTGTATTGTAATATATACTAGTACACGAGTATTATATTGGTCTGGGCACGTCTTAACTAGTCACCAAATCCATTGGTGCGTGCCGTCCGTGGGTTATTCAACCCGATGTAGCTTGTATGTTCGACGCCACGCGACAGGTCAACCTGTTGATGACAGATATGCCAATTGCTAGAGGGCACACAGTTCCGACTGGCGCTAATAAAACACCTATTCGCACTATTATTTTTTTTAACTTTTGAGAGCATGTATAATCTTAAATCACATTTTTTTTATATCAAGTGGATAGTTATCAGTACATATCACCTTAAACCCGAATTTTAAATAAAGCGTACAGGGTAAACAATCATTCATTCAAAATAGATTTGGCCCCACTCATGTGTTTTGAATCTGGAGAAAGTTCGGATCTTCTAATGGAAACATTTAACTCTCACACCTGCTAAGTTGGATGAGACCTAAGTAATCGCTATCCCTGGCCACAAAGAGATCTAGAATACCGTGAATTCTCAGTCTACTTGGTATGAAATCATCATCATCAGTATTATATTATTATTATTATCATTATTAATGTCCGCCTTTCTGGTGTAGTGGTTAGTGTGATAAGCTGCCACCCTCGGAGGCCAGGTTTCGATTCCGACTCTGCCACTGAATTTGGAAAGTGGTACGATGGCTGGAACGGTGTCTACTCTGCCTCGAGACGTCAACTGAGTAGAAGGGAGTTCGATTCCCACCTCAGCCATCCTCGAAGTGGTTTTCCGTGATTTCCCACTTCTTCTCCAGGCAAATACCGGAATGGTACCTAACTTAAGGCCACGGCCGCTTCCTTCCCTTCCAACAAGGCCCCGGTTCAGCATAGCAGATGAGGCAGCCTGGGTGAAATACTGGTCCTCCTTGCCAGTTATATCCTCCGACCCAAAATCACACGCTCCCTTGAGGCGGTAGAGGTGAGATCCCTCGCGATGTCCGAGGAAAAAACCAATCCTGGAGGGTAAACTGATTAAGAGAGAAAGATTATTATTATTACATTGTACATATAATTTTTACCTACCTACTTATCACTGTTATGGGCTATATTTTATAGTGCCATCTGACTCAAATAAAGGAACAAATAAAAGTGATAAAAGTGACCAATATCTAGAAATAAAGTATGTCAGTTTATTTATATGGTGTCAGTCACGTCAGCACATTGCTTCTTAATACTTATGACCGAGCCCGGAAACTGTAGTCGCTTAAGTGCGGCCAGTATCCAGTATTCGGGAGATAGTAGGTTCGAACCTCACTGTCGGCAGACCTGAATATGTTTTCCGTGGTTTCCCATTTTCACACGAGGTAAATGTTGGGGCTGTACCTTAATTAAGGCCACGGTCACTCTCTACCCATTCATAATCCTTTCCTATCCCATAGTCGCCATAAGACCTAGCTGTGTCGGATCGACGTAAAGCAAAATTGTAAGAAAAAAATCTTTACTCGAATGCAACATAAAATGTTATTTATGTTATGCTTTCGTTATATCTCGGTAGAGACGTGTTACCTGATTTAAATTCCTTTTCAAATATTTATGTATTCACTCTTTCAAGTCTAGTACTTTGTAAGGAATTGCTTGCCACCTTTACTTGCCACTCCTAATTGAAAGACTCTTCTTAGTGCTTGGAGAAACGTGTAATATGTGTTACTGTATCGTGCACATGGCACAGACTACACACTTTATGCGATTTTAAATAAACTGCGTGCGAATTCCTGAGCGATGACCTGTTATTACTATGTCACGCTACTTGTAAACAGCGTTCCTGTTTGTTTCTTGTTCATTATTATTATTATTATTATTATTATTATTATTATTATTATTATTATTATTATTATTATTATTATTATTATTATTATTATTAGTGTGCAATTAATAATAATAATAATAATAATAATAATAATAATAATAATAATAATAATAATAATAGTACCGGCCGGTACACCTCCGCGCCGCTAATTCAAACTTTGCGCCAGTTGAAACTCCTCTACTGGAGGAAGCCTGAACTTTAACTACAGTGCTAATTCTCTAGTTTCTCAGAAGATGTCCCTACTTGTAAAGTTTGAAGTGTTCTGAACTGTGTCGTTTTCGATGTATTTTTGTTTTGCCGGTAGTAAGAAGTGTGAACATTCTCTTCTAGATGGCACTACTGAAGGACTACAATGGTACACCCTAGTGCGAAGCGAAAGAACTGTTTTTTTTTTTTTTGGAGAAATTTTGTGTTCAAAAGTTTGTTCTTTGTTGAATTTCTTTCAGTCATTGTTTAGGTTGGCTGTATAACCCTGCTCTTTCCCCTTGTTTTGAATTTACCAATCCCGAATTTCTCTAATTAATTTTCCACCAATAATGTGTTTCTTCTTCATCTGGTGTAGGGGTTTTCGTTGTTAGCCAATAAAATGATTGTGGGCGGGTGTTATCATTCCTGAAAGGTCTCGAATGTTCCGCGAGGGTATATAAACTGCTGATTTTCGGGTCTCTGCGCCACTTCAGTAACACCTATCGTTGTGTAAATTATGTAGCAGGGGGCGGAAAGCGCCTCTTTCTTCGGGCAGCAGTTCAACCACCAGGTAATGGCCGTCTTATAACTTATTTTCTTGCCAGCTCAGCAGTTTAACCCTCGGGGCGGGTTCGAAACCTTCTACCATGTAACTTTCCTCTAGAATGTAAAAGACTCTTGATTTAAATTCTGCCTCTGTAACTACAAATTGGGATAGAGAGTGCCTAACCCTCTCGAGCTCCCTTTCATATTGTTTTTGAGGTGACTACGTTTTCTCAACCATTTTTCTTCGTTTCGTAATGTAATAGTTTTCCCATCGTGTCACCTCTTTAGTATGGGATTAGCCCTTGCATAAGCGGCCTAAGGCCAAATTAGGTTTTAATAAAGTATATTCGGAGTGCCAGTTACGCCTCCACTCAAGTTTGTATTTTGGGGCCTTGTAATTTTCCTGTTTATTTACTAAATCGGCCTCAGTAGGTTGGGTATTTTTACCCCTGTGTTTATGTCCTTAGAGGACAGTTTGAAGGTGGAATTTGGTGTGGCCTTTGATAAGCTGGAACTTTGAGAGCGGGTTGCTCTTCCAAAAAAAATTGTTTCTGTGTGCCTCGAGGAGGCTTTTACTATGTAATTGGGAGCAAGTGCTCTTGAGCATGATTGGGGTCTTCTGCCCCTTGGTTGAATCTTGTATACGAGTAATGTTGGGCTAATTGCTCAAGAATTGTGTGTCTGGCTCTCGGAGCCCAAATCCTGTAACACTGTAATTGTACATTCTCGATTTGTTGCTAGGCTACTGAGTACCTGTTATATTTGTTATTTCTTGACCTTGAAAAGAAAATATAACCTTGTTAAATTTTAAATTAACTTTAATTTCGTAGATTGAGACCTATTCATCCCAGCACCTTCTTTCACCTCTAACTACCACGGATAACTCCGTAACAATAATAATAATAATAATAATAATAATAATAATAATAATAATAATATTAATAATAATGTGATTGAGGCCAATTACTCAGGTCTACCTACTGTAAGTCTTCTTCCACCTAATAGTGAACATAAAATGACCCTAGCCGCAGAGAAATGTGTCGGTAACAGCTTGCGCCTATTGCGTTGGAAGAAATCATATCCTTTAAAATATTTTTATATTGTGATAAAATGACAAATACTACCAAATGTTTGAGATAAAACAACCAATCTCACTTCACACTAGTCCAGAGACATGGATGAAGTAATCGCTTCAAAGAAAACAAAAGAAGAAGAACCCTTAGTTCTTTTTGTCCGATGGACACTGAAATTATTTGGCGATCTTACGAGTGGTGAGATTCGCGACGTATCATTGTGCTTTGAAATAGTATAAGACAGAAAGAAAGCCTCCGTGGCTCAGACTGCAGCGCGTCGGCCTCTCACCACTATCATTTCATAGCATTTATCAGTCATTAATAATCCCAAGATAGCGGGTTCAAACCCGGCAGAGGTAGTCGGATTTTTGAAGGGCGAAAAAAAGTCCATTCGACACTCCATGTCGTACGATGTCGGCTTGTAAAAGATCTCTGGTGATACATTTGGTATTTACCCGACAAAATTAATTAAATCTCAGCCATAGACGCCCAAGAGAGATCCGGTTTACTCTGTCTGCCATCTAGCGGACCTAGAGTAAAACGGAACGTCGAAATTGACGAGCAGACAACCAGATGGCGTCAAATCGAAATGTCTGCACACGGTAGCTGAGGCCATACGATTGTTATTATTATTATTATTATTATTATTATTATTATTATTATTATTATTATTATTATTTTACCTTGGGAGTGGCGACCCCATTGTAATAACAGCCTATATATGGTTCATTCATTACATCCCTGTCCCGGTCAAAGACTGGAAAACAGGTTGTAGGTTTTCATTTTCAGGACAGAAAGAAATTAAAAATCATGGTGTGAGTTAAACTAGGGGACTTCGATTGAATTATATAAGTGATTTCTTCAGAATAACCGAATCAGATATGCCTGGAACTTCAGAAGAGCCTGCTGTTGGAAATTAGGAAATGAGTTAAGAATATTATACCCGCTGTTGATGAGTTGTTTTTCGTATGTGTTTTGTTTGTGTGTTTGTCTCTTTTTTTATTCCTGAGCTCGAAGGCTTTTTGGATCTTTGTAATTTCCATTGATAGCTGTCGTAGAAAGCTTAGGTGGTACTGAGGGTCATAGTAGGGAAATGAGGAGAGAAATAACTTCCATTTCCTTTTCTCATTGAACCAGAAGGTGCTATTACATATGAGTCTGCCAAGCCCGCTCCATTGTAGGCCTGTACACTAAACGACTCGCTAAGTGACACTTTTCCATAACGAACGTGTTGGCTAAGAGGTCGGGTTACGTAACTGTGAACTTGCCTTCGAGAGATGGTGGACTGGAACTCCACCGTCAGCCGCTGTGAAGATGACTCTCCGTGGTTTTCCTATTTTCACACAGAGCAAGTGCTGGGGCTGTATCTTAATTAAGGCCATGGCCGCTTCCTTCCCAGTTCTAGCCCTTTCTGACCCCACCATCGCCAAAAGGTCTACCTGAGTCGGTGGGATGTTAACATACTTGCAAAAAGTTCAGTTGCACATCATCCAATACAGGGACTAGCAAAATAATTATTGGTGTCACTAGAATCTCTCAGACTTCGGTCACTTTCATCTTTTCAAGCCCAAGGATGAGCCTGAGACAGATCGATAATAGTAATCTATGCCAGGAGATACAGTGTGCCATAATCTCTATATCTAACCAGATATGACATTATGCAGAAAAATGTCTTCTCATAAAAGCATATCCAGCTCATATCTTGTATTTGTACTTTTCTTTAAAGCAATTTGCCAGCTTCTTAGTTAAAGAAAATATCTACGAGTCTATTATAGGAGTAGCGGAGTGATGACGGAACAAACGACATAACAGCTCAGGTGTTAATTTCGCTGGTCCTACCGGTAACACCTCGTTAACTCGTGCTATTTGATCCTACAGTAACAATGAACACCTTCACAGCTGTGACACACTGAAAGGAATTCCAGCAGAACAGTAGCTTTATTACTTGCTATTTCCTCTCAGTTTCATTTTACTTTCGAAAAAAAAGGAAGCAATGAAATACAAAACTCGGCGAATGTATTCAGCTAGAGTAGCAGGGATTTGACGGAAGAATATTCTTTTGACTACCTGTAAATATGAAATACGTCCTAGTGCCAGCACAACAGATGTAAATAACTCGCGAATACATGAAATTACGGTTTATTGCAAGTCAAGGACTATGTAATGTGCGGAGTGTTTACCATATTAACTCCGTTCTTTCATGAAGTATTTCTTGAAATAAAACATCGAAAATCAGCGCCTGGTGGAAAGTTATAATTTCCGAGATGATCATCGCAAATAATTTCGGATCCCAAGCCTTTTTTTTTTGTTATTTGCTTTACGTCGCGCCGACACAGATAGGTCTTATGGCGACGATGAGGCAGGAAGGGGCTAGGAGTGGGAAGGAAGCGGCCTTGGCCTTAATTAAGGTACAGCCCCAGCATTTGCCTGGTGTGAAAATGGGAAACCACGGAAAACCATCTTCAGGGCTGCCGACAGTGGGGCTCGAACCCACGATCTCCCGAATACTGGATACTGGCCGCACTTAAGCGACTACAGCTATCGAGCTCGATCCCAAGCTCGGGAGTTCCAAAACCCTTTCCAATAAATGTCAATGGGACATATTCTCGGTCACAAAGATACCTATTGATTTTTAACGGTCGTAATAGTAATAATAATATGAATAGTTTAACGTACTTTCAATCGATATAGATATTAAGTCACCAGTGTATCGACAATACGTCCCGCAGGAACTTTTAATAAAATCAGAAGCCAACGGCACTAAATTCTCGCTTTGAAACACATTAAATGCCATCCACTTCATCGGGTATTGAACTCCATCTTGGGAACAGAGGAATTTCCCAGATATAGCAAATGCTGATAATAAAGGGAACTGGGCCGATGACCTTAGATGTTAGGCCCCTTTAAAAAAACAAGCATCATCAAGCATCAATAAAGGGAACTGTGTTAAATAGAAGATACGAATTATAGAGGACTGACTGCGGAATCGTTAGTTAACAACATCCTTGTTTGCTGAATATTTCGATATCGAAATCGGTTGACAGTTAAAGCAGATAAATAAGGAGATCTACTGGTACATTAAGGAATCGCTATTAAGAAGAAATTACGTAATATTGATGTCTTATTACCCACGGCTGAAAAAGGAATGTACACACAAGGTTTAGTACCTCTTTAGAACTAGTAGACTTCTACTGTAGAGTGGAGGTTCGATTGTATGATACACACACTGGAGACGACGTCGTAGCTTGCTAATAATAATAATAATAATAATAATAATAATAATAATAATAATAATAATAATAATAATTTTCATTAAATTTCCAATTTCTTTGAAATCACTTAAGAAAATGCTAAGACCGGGCTCGATAGCTGCAGTCGCTTAAGTGCGGCCAGTATCCAGTAATCGGGAGATAGTGGGTTCGAACCCCACTGTCGGCAGCCCTGAAGATGGTTTTCCGTGGTTTCCCATTTTCACACCAAGCAAATGCTGGGGCTGTACCTTAATTAAGGCCACGGTCGCTTCCTTCCCATTCCTAGGCCTTTCCTATCCCATCGTCGCCATAAGACCTATTTGTGTCGGTGTGACGTAAAGCAAATTGTAAAAAAAAAAGGCAGGAAAACAACAGATAGGGAATCTGCCACCTGGGCGACTGCCCTAAATGCAGATCAATTCCGATTGATTGATTGATTGATTGATTGATTGATTGATTGATTGATTGATTGATTGATTGATTGATTGATTGATTGATTGATTGATTGATTGATTGATTGATTGATTGATTGATTGATTGATTGATTGATTGATTGATTGATTGATTGATTGATTGATTGATTGATTGATTGATTGATTGAATAATAGACATGTGTAAGCTTTTGGGCTTATGCCGAGTCAAGAAAATAAGGTGAAATTCTTTACGTTTCGCAGAGAATTTTGCTCTGCGCCATCAGAAGAAAATCTCGACTGTCCACGAGAAAGGCTTCCCAAACAATGTGGTTTGAATTTAGACGTTATAATAGAAGTGAAAATGGCACATTCATTCGTCACCAGATGGCTCAAAACCACAGATCGAATTGCCGAGGTCCTCCGCAAACACAATATAAAAACCGTCTTTGGCACCGCCACTAAAATTGCTCACAGTCTGGGTAAACCCAAGGATAAATTGTCCCCACTTTTACATCCTGGGGTATACGAAATTCCCTGCACAGTACTTGCGGTAAGGTATACATTGACCAAACACGCCGCTCCATTGGTAGTCGTATCAAGGAACATGAATGTAATATTCTTCTCAACCGGCTAGACAAATCAGCAATATTACAAGTGATAAACTTTAACAGCTTCATTTCAAGTAATACTAATCCCGTACTGACTATAATCAATTAATGAATATTCAAGATAAACTTAAATATTATAATTAAGTGGTCCGCCTATTCAATACAATATATAATTTATTAATATCTAGGACATGTTTCGTCCCCTAAGGGACATCATCAGCTAATAATAAATTAATATTAATATATCAGAAATGTTAAAATTGGAAAAGACACATTAAAACAATTTTTGACAATTTAAAATCAGATCTTCAAATTTTCTTAAAATTGTAAGTCATAAGACAGGTAAAACAGTTAAATTGTCCATATTTCTCTTGTTGATGTTCCTAGAAAATACCAGTTTTGCTTATAAAATCTTAAAATATCATTAATTGTAAATAGCACACTTGATTTGTATTCCTTGGTGAAAGATTTGCTGAAACTTAATAAACCTTCCTTAGATGGTATACTAAAATTTAAATGCTTCAGAATTTAAAGTCAGATCGGCGCCGTGATGGTAAAGTTCTGTGTGGTAAAGGATATAATTTTATCTGAAATAAAATGAAAAAATAAAAATAATATAAGTGTAAGTAACGTGAAATGGAAGATGAAATAAATATAATGTAACGTAATAAAATCGTATTACTTACTCCTTATTATTGGCCCCGATTTGCGGAGAAGGACTCACTTCTACCAAGGTAAGTGTGCATCTGCTTTAAAACAAGTACTGGTAGTTACTACGCTGAGCGGGAGTGTGGAGGGGAAGTAGGAGAGTGTGTCCTAAGTTGAACAACCTGAGTGTCACGGAGCGTGTGACGTGTTGGATATTATTTGATATTATTTGTTGGATTGTTTCTCTGGTCCAGATAAATGTAGATTTCCTCATATATGTTTAATAAATGGCCTTTCTTTAAGGTTTTCAGTATTTTGAGGTCATTATCTATGTTTGTAAACATGTGATTGGAGTCGGTCATGTGTTCGCTCATGGCCGAGTATCTGTTGTATTTCTTGGTTCTGGTGTGTTCCTGATATCTTATAATGAAGTTCCTACCTGTTTGTCCTATGTAACTTTTTAAACAACTAGCACATTTCAGTTTATAAACACCCGCATTTTGGAATTTATTATTATGATGATTATTATTATTATTATTATTATTATTATTATTATTATTATTATTAACGATATGAGTTTTATAAAACAATTTCGAGTTTGTGTTGTTAGTCCTAAAAGCGTTTCTTAAATTACGTTTTTTGAATAGATTCGTAATACTATATATTTTACTGCTATTATATGTAAATACGGCAAATTTCTTATTCTCTTTTTCTTTTTGTTCTTGTATTAACGTTGTCTTGGGCTTACTTTTTACTTTATTTATAATCCTGTTTACAAACTCTTTATTATAGCCATTTTTTTATGCTAAATGGAATATTAAAAGCTCTGTAAATCACGCTAAAGAAGCCGGCTCTTTAAGAGCTCCCGGGTGTAAAGAATCATTTTTGATCACGTTGACAGTCTGCGTTGGTTTTCTGAAGATTTTAAAGGAAAGGTTTTGACTATTTCTAGTAATTTGCAAGTCTAAATAATTTAAAGTGTTATTTACTTCAGAGTCAAGTGTGAATTTGATATATGGATCAAGGGAGTTAAGTTGGTTTAAAAATGTCTGCCCATTAGTAATTCTTTCATCTAGTATTACAAAGGTGACATCTACAAATCTAGACCAATGGTACAAACCATCAAGTTTGTTGATAATTTTAGTTCTTTTCCATGTGATAAATATAAATTTCGGCTAGGATGCCTGGTGCTGGGGCACCCATCGATAGACATTTTGTTGGTAGATTTTGTTGTTAAACATAAAATAGTTATTGTTTAAGACAAAATCTAGGACTATTAAAAATTCACTTATTTCTTGTTGGCTCAAGTGGCTAAATTGGATCAAATTCTCTTTAATAATGTTGATGGTTTCTTTTATTGGAATACTAGGATACATATTTTTAATATCATATGAGTGTATTGTGTGATTGGAATTTAATTCTAAATTTTTGGTGCCGTTACAAAAGCCGATAAAGGCAATGTTACAGTCATTATGGACAAAACTCAATGTTGAAAAAACTGAACTATTCTTCACAGAAAGCAATATTACAATAGTTAAGAAAGTTCCCACTAATGGACTCCAAAAAAAGTTAAAACAAATTTTGAAAAACAACATATATCTGATGAATGAACAAGAATCTAAGAAACTGCTTAATATGAATCCGAGACTTCCTACTGCTAGAGCGATGCCAAAAATACATAAACCTGGGGCACCCATCAGACGTATTATTAATTACAGGACTAGCCCAACATATAAAATTTCACAATATGTACATAAATTTCTTCAAACACATTTCAAATTTCACAACAATAAATCTTTAAAGAACTCTATCGAATTCTGTAACGCTTCCAAAAATTTAGAATTAAATTCCAAACACACAATCACACAATCGGGGCCAATAATACGGAGTAAGTAATACGATTTTATTACATTACATTATATTTATTTCATCTTCCATTTCACGTTACTTACACTTATATTATTTTTATTTTTTCATTTTATTTCAGATAAAATTATATCCTTTACCACACAGAACTTTACCATCACGGCCCCGATCTGACATTAAATTCTGAAGCATTTAAATTTTAGTATACCTTCTAAGGAATGCTTATTAAGTTTCAAAAATCTTTCACCAAGGAGTACAAATCAAGTGTGCTATGTACAACAAATGATATTTTAAGATTTTATAAGCAAAACTGGTATTTTCTAGGAACATCAACAAGAGAAATATGGACAATTTAACTGTTTTACCTGTCTTATGACTTACAATTTTAACAAAATTTGAAGATCTGATTTTAAATTGTCAAAAATTGTTTTAATGTGTCTTTTCCAATTTTAACATTTCTGATATATTAATATTAATTTATTATTAGCTGGTGATGTCCCTTAGGGGACGAAACATGTCCTAGATATTAATCTATATATATAAAATAGCTTGTCCTGACTGACTGACTGATTCATCATCGCCGAGCCAAAACTACTGGACATAATGAAATTAAATTTTGGGGATACATTTATATTAAGATGTAGGTGCTCGCTAAGAGAGGATTTTTGGATATTCCGTCGCTAAGGGGTTGAAAAGGGGGGTGAAAATTTAAAATGAGTGAATCTATATCTCAAAACTTTAAAAGTTTACAAATGTAAAAATTGGTATTTAGAATCTTCTTTAAAAATAAGGAAATACGTATTTTTTTGTGTTCAGAAAATCCCAGTAGGAGGGGTGAAAAAGGATAAAAAAGGGGTTGAATGCCTTTAATCAGGATACCGGTACTTATATCTCAGAAACAGAAGATATTAGAGACCTGAAAATTGGTGCTTTTGATCTCTTTTAAAAATAAAGAAACACGTATTTTTTTGTTTGTGGAAAATCCAATTAATGGGAGTGTGAAAAGGGGGGTGAAATTTAAATATCAGTGTATCTATATCTCAAAACTTTGAAAGTTTACAGATGTAAAAATTGGTATTTAGAATCTTCATTAAAAATAAAGAAACACGTATTTTTTTGTTTTCGGAAAATCCCAATAGGAAAGGTGGAAAGGGGTGAAAAATGGGTTGAATGCATTTAATGAGGATACTTATATCTCAGAAGCTGAATATATTACAGACCTGAAAATTTGTATTTGGGATCTACTTTAAAAATAAAGAAACAGGTATTTTTTCGTTTTTGGAAAATCCAAATATGGGGGGTGAAAAGGGGGGTGAATTTTTAAAATGAGTGTATCTACATCTTAAAACTTGAAAAGTTTACAGATGTAAAAAATGGTATTCAAAACCTCCTTTAAAAATAAAGAAACATGTATTTTTTGTTTTCGGAAAATCCCAATAGGAGGGGTGTAAAAGGGTGAATAATGGGTTGAATGCCATTATTTTAATTAAGCTACTGATATCTCAAAAATGAAGATGTTACAGACGTGAAATTTGATATTTGGATTCTGCTTTAAAGTAAAGAAACACGTATTCTCGAAAAATCCAATGAAGGTGGGGGGGGGGGGGGTGAAAGAATTGAAAAATTAATTGACTTAATTGTATGAGAATACTTACGTCTAATAAAAACTAAAGTTGTTACAGACGTGAAAATTGGTATTTGGATCTCCTTTAAAAACAAAGAAAACGCGTTTTCTTTAGGGGGGGGGGGGGTTGGAGTGTGAAAGGAAGTGAAAAAAAAGTGAATTATTTTTATGGGGATACTTATATCTCAAAACTGAAGGTAACAGACGTGAACATTGGTATTTGGAATCCCCTTTAAACATAAAGAAACATGCCTTTCTGTTATTTTTGTGGGGGGGGGGGGGAGGGGTGGTAAATAAACTTAACGGCGGTGGGATGTAAAAAGAGGTGAGAATAGTTTATTTTACTGTTCATAATGTACTTATAAGGAGCCTCCGTTGCTCAGATGGCAGCGCGCCTGCCTCTCACAGCTGGGTTATGTGGTTCAAATCCCGGTCATTCCATGAGACATTCGTGCTGGACAAAACGGAGGCGGGACAGGGTTTTCTCCGGATACTCCGGTTTTCCCTGTCATCATTCATTCCAGCAATACTGTCCAATATCATTTCATTTCATTTATCATTCATTATCCATTGCCCCAGAGGAGTGCGACAGCGTTCGGCAGCCGGCACAGTTCCTATTGCCGCTGCCAGATGGGGGCTTTATTCATTCCATTCCTGACCCTGTCGAATGACTGGAAACAGGCTGTAGATTTTCGATGTACTTATTCTAATCATAAACCGATCATTTTTTATCTTTCCTGGGTTCGTTTTCAAGAGCCATCTTATTCTTCGGAGAACGTTCTTAGATTACAGTACATTCTCATGGCATATAAATACAAATTTAAACACCTTTGAAAAAAACGATAGGCATGAGATTGACTGTCCAATTGTTCACCTTTATAATAAGGTATTAATGCACGGAATATGTCATTCGTATCACCAGAAATCCCGCACACTTGGCTACGCGCGACAATGGTGCTGGTCACAACAATGACAGTGGCAGCAGATGTAATTTACCGCCAAGTAGCGGTCCACCTTGCTGTGGGGTCCAGAACATCTATAATAATAATAATAATAATAATAATAATAATAATAATAATAATGATGATGATGATAATAATAATAATAATGTTCTGGAACGTCGTCAAATGTGCGAACCGCGCTGGAAACGGGTCCTGGACGGGTAATGACTAAGAATGCAGTCCAGCCGCGGGTTCAGTACCGCCAAGGCACCCAAGAGGACACCACGCCGGATCTCCTCAAGGATTTGATCCATATTAAAAATTCTTATAGGAAAAGATGACAAAGATTTAGGGACCCAACTGACCGGGTGGAATACCTGGACCTAGCCCGGGAAGTACGAAATCGATTGCTGGAAAGAAAGATTGTAAAATGGGAGGGAACTTGCCGTAATCTATTACAAAACGAGTCAGATCGCGAATTTTGGCGGATTCTCTCAGATAACCAGTCAGATCGCGAATTTCGGCGGATTATATATAAAACAATAAGCATTCAATTATAAATTTCAGTATAATACCGTAGCGAAGCACGGGTATCTTGCTAGGCTATATATATAAAATAGCTTGTCCTGACTGACTGACTGATTCATCATCGCCGAGCCAAAACTACTGGACATAAAGAAATGAAATTTTGGGGATACATTCATATTAAGATGTAGGTGCTCGCTAAGAGAGGATTTTTGGATATTCCGTCGCTAAGGGGGTGAAAAGGGGGGTGAAATTTTAAAATGAGTGCACCTATATCTCAAAACTTTAAAAGTTTACAAATGTAAAAATTGGTATTTAGAATCTTCTTTGAAAACAAGGAAACACGTATTTTTTTGTTTTCAGAAAATCCCAATAGGACGGGTGAAAAAGGGTGAAAAAGAGGTTGAATGCCTTTAATCAAGATACCGGTACTTATATCTCAGAAACTGAAGATATTACAGACCTGAGAATTGGTACTTTTGATCTCTTTTAAAAATAATGAAACACGTATTTTTTTGTTTTTGGAAAATCCAATTAGTGGGAGGGGGAAAATGAGGGTGAATTTTTAAAAAGAGGGTATCTATATCACAAAACTTTGAAAGTTTACAGATGTAAAAATTGGTATTTAGAATCTTCATTAAAAATAAAGAAACACTTATTTTTTTGTTTTCAGAAAATCCCAATAGAAGGGGTGGAAAGGGGGTGAAAAAGTGTTGAACGCATTTAATGAGGATACATATATCTCAGAAACTGAAGATATTACAGACCTGAAAATTGGGGTTTTGGATCTCCTTTTAAAATAAAGAAACAAGTATTTTTTGTTTTTGGAAGATCCAATTAATCGGGGGGTGAAAAGGTGGTGAATTTTTAAAATGAGTGTGTCTATATCTCCAAACTTCGAAAGTTTACAGATGTAAAATTTGGTATTTAGAATCATCATTAAAAATAAAGGAACACGTATTTTTTTTCAGAAAATCCCAATAGGACGGGTGAAAAAGGGTGAAAAAAAGGGGTTGAATGCCTTTAATCAGGAAACCGATAATTATATCTCAGAAACTGTAGAAATGACAGACCTGAAAATTGGTATTTTTGATCTCTTTTAAAAATAAAGAAACAGGTATTTTTTGTTTTTGTAAAATCCAATTAATGGGAGGAGGAAAATGTGGGTGAATTTTTAAAATGAGTGTATCTATATATCAAAAGTTTAAAAGTTTGCACATGTAAAAATTAATATTTAGAAATTTAAAAATAAAGGGACACGTATTTTTTGTTTTCTCTAAATCCGAATAGGGTGAATAATGGGTTGAATGCCTTTAATGAGGATATACATATCTCAGAAACTGAAGATATTACAGAACTGAAAATTTGTATATGGGATCTCCTTTAAAAATAAAGAAACGCGTATTTTTTGTTTTTGGAAATTCCAATTAATGGCGGTTAAACAGGAGTGACATATTGGGGTGAATTTTTTGAAAGACTATATCTACAGAATATCAGAGAAACGTAGAATGTTACAGATGTAAAAAGTGGTATTTGGAATCCCCTGTAAATGTAACGAAACATAGGTGATTTGTTTTTGGAAACTCCTCTTAAGGGGAACTAAAAAGTGGGTGAAATTTTAAAATGAGAATTTATACAGTATATCTCAAAAAACTGAACATGTTACAGAAGTGAAAAATGTTATTTTTTTATCTCTATTCAAAATAAAGAAACGTGTATTTTTAGTTTTCGGAAATACCACTTGGGTGGAGGGGGGGCAATAGTGACTGAAAATGGTGTTGAATTCTTTTAATTAGGCTACAGTTATCTCAAAAATGAAGATGTTACAGACGTGAAATTTAATACTTGGAATCTGCTTTAAAAGTAAAGAAACACGTATTCTTGGAAAATCCAATGAAGGAGGGAAGGGGGGGGGGGAGGTGAAAGAATTGAAAAATTAATTGTTTTAATTGTATGAGAATACTTACATCTATTAAAAATTAAAGTTTTTAGGGCCTACAGACGTATAAATTGGTATTTGGATCACCATTACGAACAAAGAAAAACGTCTTTTGGGGGGCAAATAATCTTGGGAGGCGGGAGTGAAAAGGAGCTGAATTCCTTTCACGAGGACACATAAATCAAAAACTGAAGAAATTACAG
The DNA here is from genome assembly GCF_040414725.1 of Anabrus simplex. Taxonomy (NCBI): domain Eukaryota; kingdom Metazoa; phylum Arthropoda; class Insecta; order Orthoptera; family Tettigoniidae; genus Anabrus; species Anabrus simplex. The sequence goes on along the minus strand of NC_090265.1, from coordinate 1,535,691,326 downwards.
AGTTACAGTCGTGATGATTGGTATTTAGAAGATCCTTTACTATTAAAGGAACAAGTATTTCTTGCCGGAAAATTCACTTGGAGGGGGGGGGGAGGAGTGTGAAAGTGAAAAAGTGAATTATTTTAATCTCAAAACTGAAAGTAATAGACGTAAACCATGGTGTTTGGAATCTCCTTTAAACATAAAGAAACACTCCTTCTTTAAGTTTTATGGGGGGGGAGGTAAATAAACTTTACGGCGGTGGGGGTGTAAAAGGAGGTGAGACCAATTGATTTTACTGTTCATAATGTATTTATAAGGAGCCTCCGTTGCTCAGGCGGCAGCGCGCCGGCCTCTCACAGCTGGGTTCCGTGGTTCAAATCCGGGTCTCTCCATGTGACATTCGTGCTGGACAAAACGGAGGCGGGACAGGTTTTTCTCGGGATACTCCGGTTTTCCCTGTCATCATTCATTCCAGCAACACTGTCCAATATCATTTCATTTCATTTGTCATCCACTAATCATTGCCGCAGAGGAGTGCGACAGGTTTCGGCTGCCGGCACAATTCCTATTGTCGCCGCTAGATGGGGGCTTTATTCATTCCATTCCTGACCCTGTCGAATGACTGGAAACAGGCTGTAGATTTTCGATGTACTTATTCTGATCATAAACTGATCATTTTTAATCTTTCCTGGGTTCGTTTTCAAGAGCCATATTTTCCTTCGGAGAACGCTCTTAGATTACAGTATATTCTCCTGGCATATAAATAAAAATTTAAACACATTTGAAATAAATGATAGGAATGAGATTGACCGTCCAATTTTTCGCCTTCATAATAAGGTCAATAATGCACGGAAGTATGTTATTCGTATGGCCAGAAATCCCGCACACTTGCCTACGCGTGACAATGGTGCTGGTCACATTCTCAACAATGACAATGGCAGCAGATGTAATTTACCGGCAAGTAGCGGTCTTGCATCTTGCTGTGGGGTCCAGAAATCTATAATAATAATAATAATAATAATAATAATAATAATAATAATAATAATAATAATAATAATGTTCTGGACCGTCGTCAAATGTGCGGACCGCGCTGGAAACAGGTCCTGGACGGGTAATGACTACGATTGCAGTCCGGCCGCGGGTTCAGTATCGCCAAGGCACCCAAGACGACACCACGCTGGATCTCCTGAAGTATGTGATCCATATTAAAAATGCTTATAGGAAAAGATGGCAAAGATTTAGGGACCCAACTGACCGGGTGGAATACCTCTATTTAGCTCGGGAAGTACGAAATCGATTGCTGGAAAGAAAGATTGAAAAATTGGAGGATACTTGCCATAATCTATTAGAAAACGAGACAGATCACTAATTTTGGCGGATTCTCTCAGAAAACGAGTCAGATCGCGAATTTCGGCGGATTATATATAAAACAATAAGCATTCAATTCTAAATTTCAGTATAATACCGTAGCGAAGCACGGGTATCTTGCTAGTAAATTATATATTGTATTGAATAGGCGGACCGCTTAATTATAATATTTAAGTTTATCTTGAATATTCATTAATTAAATCAGCAATAGTTGAGCACCATCTACCGTAGGGACACTGGCTATCAATTAAGTAATCATTCAATACTGATCTGCATTTAGGCAGTCGCCCAGGTGGCAGATTCCCTTCCTGTTGTTTTCCTAGCCTTTCCTTAAATGATTTCAATGACATTGGAAATTTATTGAGCATCTCCCTAGGTAAGTTATTCCAATCCCTGACTCCCCTTCCTAAAAATTAATATTTGCCCCAATTTGCCCTCTTGTATTCCAACTTTATCTTCATATTGTGATCTTTCATACTTTTAAAGACACCACTTAAACTTATTCGTCTACTAATGTCATTCCACGCCATTTCTCCGCTGACAACTCGGAACATACCACTCAGTCGAACAGCTCGTCTCCTTTCTCCCAGTTCTACCCAGCCCAAACTTTGCAACATTTTTGTAACGCTACTCTTTCGTCTGAAATTACCCAGAACAAATCGAGCTGCTTTTCCTTGGATTTTTTCCAGTTCTTGAATCTAATCATCCTTGTAAGGGTCCCATACACTTGAACCATACTCTCGTTGGGGTCTTACCAGAGACTTATACGCCCTCTCCTTTACATCCTTACTACAACCCCTAAACACCCTCATAACCATGTGGAGAGATCTCTATCCTTTACTTACAATCCCATTTATGTGATTACCCCATTGAAGTTATTTTCTTATATTAACACCTAGGTACTTACAATGATCCCCAAAAGGAACTTTCACCCCATCAAAGCAGTAATTAAACCTCAGAGGACTTATCCTATTTGTGAAACTCACAACATGACTTTTAACTCCGTTTATCTTCATACCATTGTCTACTGTCCCTCTCACAACACTATCGAGGCCATTTTGCTGTTGCTCACAATCTTTTAAATTTATTACTCTATAGAGAATAACATCATCTGCAAAAAGCCTTATCTCTGATGCCACTTCTTTACACATCATCGATATATATAAGAAAATGTAAAGGTCCAATAATACTGCGTTGAGGAATTTCCCCCTTAATTATTATAGCTGCCTTGAGGAATTCCCCTCTTAATTATTACACGGTCAGATAAAGCTTCGCCTACTCTAATTATCTGAGTTCTATTTTCTAGAAATATAGCAACCCATTCAGTCACTCTTTTCTCTAGTCCAATTGCACTCATTTTTGCCAGTAGTCTCCCATGATTAACCCTATCAAATGCTTTAGACAGGTCAATCGCGATACAGTCCATTTCACCTCCAGAATCCAAAATATCTGCTATACCTTGCTGGAATCCTACAAGTTGATCTTAAGTGGAATAACCTTTCCTAAAATTAATTGCCTTCTATCGAACCAGTTATTGATTTCGCAAGCATGTCTAATGTAATCAGAAAGAATGCCTTCCCAAGGCTTACATGCAACGCATGTCACACTTACTGGCCTGTAATTTTCTGCTTTATGTCTATCACCCTTTCCTTTATATACAGGGACTACTATAGCAACTCTCCATTCATCTGGTATAGCTCCTTCAACCAAACAATAATCAAATAAGTACTTCAGATATGGTACTATTATCCCAACCCATTATCTTTAGTATACCCCCAGAAATCTTATCAATTCCAGCCGCTTTTCTAGTTTTCAACTTTTGTATCTTATTTTAATACCTGGTTGCCAGCCATTAAGGGTTACGTAGGTAGTTCCCTTCCCTATCCGTTTTCTATTGTAATTTCGTTTCGGTGTTTTCCGAATTTGTACAGACCTCATCGCCAGATGTTTCATTTCAGGCTTGTGTCAGTGTCATACCTTCATATGTGCGTATAATATACTAGCGAATGTACCCGTGCTTCGCTACGGTATTCTACATTGTAATCGAATATCGAAGTAAATAGTGTACATGCAGTAAATAAGATTGTTTTAAAATTGCATGTCTCTTAGCGTTATCCGAGAAACAGCATGGGGTGGTCCCCGTACGTTGTTTCCAATGTAAAGTGTTTGTTATGGATTCGTGATATAACGGCATGCTTCACTTGCCTACTGGTATTCACAATCGAGTTGGGAAGCTTACATTATAATTGCAGGCCCCATTGCCTACTACGCGGACAGAATCGATTTGGGGAGTTTTCGTTAAAATGGCAGCCCCCTTTCCTTCTTCCAGACAGATTACAGTTGAGGAGTTTCTATTATAATGGCAGGCAATTACCCTACTATCACTCGACATTGAGTTGTGCAGTTATCATTATAATGCCAGGCCCGTTTTCCTACTGCCAGCCGCTTACTGCCAGTCACACCAAGTTGGTGAGTTTCCATCAAAATAGCAGGCCACTATGCCTAATGCCAGTCACATTTTAGATGAGGACATTTCTTAATAATGGCGGGCACCCTTGCCTATTGCCAAACACAATGGGGTAGGGGAGTTTTAAACAAAACTGCATGCTCACTTGCCTTCTGCAAGTCAAATGGAGAAGGGAACTATTCATTACAATTATAGGCCTTCCTTACTAATGACAGTTACACAGGAGTTGGAGAAGGAACCCTTTCCTACTGCCAGTCAAAGTCGGTGTGGGGATTACTGATTACAATAGCAGACCCACACTTTCTCGATCGCTAAAAAGCGACATCAGTGAATATATATAGATCGACATACGAAAGTATATGCGTGTTTACAATATTGAAGACCTTCATTTACAGATTAACTGCTACTAAACGTACGTCATATCGACAAAGGATTATACCATAAGACACGCCGGATTTAGTGGCCTAAATGGCTGGTCGTATGATATGTCATCTATTTTTGGGTCAGATTGAGTTAGAAACGTGGAACAGGGTAAAGGTTTTGTAAGATTATCTCACATTACATTACTTTTCGGATAATTATGTGACAGCTACATACATAGCATTTGGCTCACATATGGCTACTGGGTGGGCCAATTTTCGTGAAAAGTTTGATGATTCTGTATTTCATATAAGTAATTGAAAGTATGAATTATGCATGTGAAAATTCCAAATTGACTTAACATCGATAAATAGAGAAAAATCAAAGGTAAAAGGGATACAGATACGGCAAAAAGCCATAAGACCAAGGTTGTAGATCATTCCAAATTGAACGGAGATTGTGCAATCCGTTATGTGATAGGAATTTCCGAAGGTCTCCACCATCATTAAAATTGCCTGCATATTTCGATATTCTTCGGGGATAAAAAGTGAAAAATTTAATGACCTAGGATGTTTTCCGTTCGTTACAGGCTAAAACGTATAATTTTGTCAAATTTCAATTATCTTCTTTTTCTTCTGGCAGATTATGCAGCAATCAGGATTTTGGGCGAGGCGGGTAAAAATTAGGACTTTCAGGAAACTAAACCAAAAATTATGGAGATGGTCATTATTACCCCTTAAACGGAAAGCTGTACGAAAATTTCGCCAAAATAATCAGTGTAGAGGCACACAGTCGTTACGATTTGATTTATATAGATAAGGAATCTGCTCCATGTAAAACACCTTTTGGGTTATGTCCGCTGGACTTAACCTGCAAAAGTGACCATGCATGATATCTCCCTTATATTTCCTATTGACGAAAAAATGCACATGAAAAAAAAAGTTTTAGAGGTGGAATTCCATCACGTTTGGTCGATTTCCAGTCAGGTTGGTCTTGTTCTGTATATATTGTGGAAGAGTAAAATCACTATTTCTGTTCCCTATAAACCGCCAGTCCATTCCGGAACATGAAATGTTATTTACGTTTGAAATCTACCTTTGGACAGGTGGATGCTAAATATAAATTTTGGTTCGAATGTCTTCAGTAGTTTTCAAGTTGTAAGGAATACGCTTTTACACGCAGTCCGATGGGACTTGTACAGATAAACGGTCCGTTAATGATATCTCCCTTATTAATCCTCGTATCGAAATGATGCACATGAGAAAAAAGGTTTAGAAATTAATTTCTACCAAGGTAGGTAGATTTCCATTAAGTTTGGTTGTGTATATTTTGTGGAAGTGCAAAATCACTGTTTTGGTTTCGTACAAACTCCCAGTCTGTTCAGGGATTCAGAAACAATATTTGCCCTAAAACCTATCAAGGACAGGTGTATTCTAAATATGAGTCTTGGTGGAAATACATCCAGTAGTTTGTAGCACTCGTGTACATACGGCGTAATTAAGGAAGAAAATGAGACATTTAAGAAAGCTGAAAGTAATAGAAAATGGATTATAACTGAGGACAGCCGGATAACGACAAATATGTAAATGCCAAGTGAATGTATTGGAAAATCAAATGCCCCTCAATAAATTATGCTAGAGTGAGTTATGGATATAATAAAACGGTAACAGGGGAGAAATTTAGGTCCAGTGATTCTTAGGTAAACAAATAATAATAAGATGACTAATGGTGTTATTACTTAATCTATTCGAGGGCGGTTATAACATCCAACGATATTCCGCCAATATCCCGCAGATAGGCCTATTGACGCCTCTCTTGCCTTCTACCCAAGGAACAACCACGAATTTAAAAGCATGATGAGGAAAATGGCAATACGTTACTTCCCTGCTGGCATGCAGTCAGAGACGTTGCCATGCTAACCTGTAGGTTCGTTGTCGGTCTGTCGGTCACTCAATGCAGAGCATGAGACCAGCGGAAAATTGTAAATTTCTCCGTCATGTGAAGAGTAAGGTAAATTATGAACATAACGAAAGTTGTTTATAATGAAGAGACGTTTCACGTACGGTAAACTAAGTTTAAGAAAATCAATAGTATAAGAGAAAATGGAGGAAAACCATTCCGGTTTTCCCATAAACCAGCCGTCTATTCAAAGATTTTAAAATGATATGCATATCGAAACCTTCCCCAGGATGAGTGTACTATAAATATGAAGTTTGGTTGTGATCTATCCAGCCGTTTCGACGTGATGGTGGAGAAACCATTCTGGTTTTCCTATAAACCCCCCGTGTATTCAAAGATTTTAAAATTATATGCATATCGAAACCTTCCCCGGGATGAGTATACTCTAAATACGACGTTTGGTTGAGATCTATCCAGCCGTTTCGACGTGATGGTGGAACAGACAAACAGACAGACACGAAACGTAAAAACCACCGATTCGGTTACAATCCTTTCTTTCGTTTATCGCATTAGCCGGAAACATTCCCTAGAAACACAACATTTGAGTACCAAAGCCAGATTACGTTTAAGAAATCCATCCTGGAACGGACATTTTTCACACACATATACAGTATCACTCAGTCTTCAAAGCGCTTACACAGTGGGAGATCAGGGGTTCTATTTTAACTTATCATGCTCCCAGTTTAATGCGATAATATTTCTAACGTTATTTGACTCTGAGACATTTTTATTTAAAATTATGTTTACCTGTTCGGCTAAGGCCTGGAGACCTTCACAATAATACTTTCGAAGGAATTTCAAAAGATGATTCTCCATTAACGGAGAGTATACCAGTAAACTCAATTTTCGCTTCATTATTATGAAACAAGTACCGTAGTTTCGGTACTTCAGCACAACTTCGTTGGCAAAGCTTAACTTGGCACTGATCCATTGCGTGAGCAAGTTTGGAATGCTTTGATACCTCAAGTTTCTGGGCAACAATTATGCAATGAAAGAAATCGTGTATCATATATTAATTGGTAACTTTACCACTGTCCTCTGCAATCTCACAGAGACGTCTATGCAGCCGATATCGACTGGTATAACTTTGACGGAACTGTAAAATTAAATCATATTGTATCACTTCCAATAACATAAATAATTTGCATGGCTGATACTAACTGAATGAAAGTCCGGCTCCATGGCTAAATGGTTAGCGTGCTGGCCTTTGGCCAGAGGAGTCCCGGGTTCGATTCCCGGCAGGGTCGGGAATTTTAACCTATCATTGGTTAATTTTGCTGGCACGGAGGCTCGGTGTATGTGTCGTCTTCATCATCATTTCATCCTCATCACGACGCGCAGGTCCCTTACGGGTGTCAAATCAAAAGGCCTGCACCTGGCGAGCCAAACAAGTCCTCGGACACTCCCGGCACTAAAAGCCATACGCCATTTCATTTTTTTTACTGAATGAAAATAATATAATAACGTATTTCAAGGTTTTTTTTGAAACCGGTTGAACTGAACTGTACTGAAATGAGACAGAAATTCACATTCAAAGTGATCTCTTCCTGAAATGCTAACGTTACAAAAGCCGTTACGTGACCAGACATTAAACTATTAACGCATCCATTATGATCCCCATCCACACACCATAAGATATGTTTTGCACCGCCAACAGTTCCGGGTTCCTAGGTTGATGATGACCCCAGGAAATGTATGGGATACATACACAAACTTTGTGTCAACTGACGAAAAGAAAAAGCAACGACAGGTGCCACAAAAACACTATGCTTCGGCAACGCGCATCCACCTATCGAACGTGAGAATCTGATTCAGCCTCTCAGCATGGTGTTACTCCCACATGCAGTGAAGCATATTCGGATCCGTCATGGCATGCTGTCCAAAAGACGGGTTGAGGCCGTCCTGGTCGATCCTGTCCCATCGTTAGACAGCAGCCCTCCGGAGGTCGTCTAAAGTGAGAGATGGATTCGTTCGTTGTTGCACTGCCTGTTTCGGGATATCTCAGTCATAATCAATGGAATCCATGTCAGCAAACACCTCAGGTCAGTTCATCCGATGTATGTGGGTCTCTCTGAGGAAGAGATTCACAAGACTGGAGCGGTGCGGTCGCGCATTGTCATCTTGAAGAACGAATCAGTCGCCGTAATGTTGTCGGCATGGTAGAACAATGTGCCCGAGGATTATGTTCCGGTATTGTGTACCAGTCATATTGCCTTCTACGACGATGAGTGACGTCTGAAGTCCATACATATTCCCGGCCCAAAACTTCACGGATCTGCCTCCGTAATGAGCATAACGGATGGCGAACAGAACTCGTCTGGCGTTACCTCGCTCACTCTGACACCTCCTCCGACGATTAACCGGCATCAGACAGAATTCGGCACTCATCCGTGAAGAGGACCTACCGCAATTCTACCAGAGTCCAGTTCAAGTGCCCGCTTGCCCATATGTACCTGGCGCCACGGTGTTGGGCAATGCGTGCAGGTGCTCGCCAAGGAACTCTTGAATGTACAGTGGGTGGTCCCTATGGAGACACAGCTCTACCAGTTATCTGCTGTAAGGAATTACGCAGTTCTGTTGCGGTGTCTGCTGGATTCATGTGAGTCAGGATTCAAAAGTAACGGTCCTCAGCTGGTGTTGTTGATCACGAACGACCACTGCGAGGACTATTTTCAACATTTTTGTGTCACGCGAATGGCTGTGTACTGCACAGAACGCAAATGTGCTCTTGTTACGTTGTGTCCACAGGTTACGATAACAGCGCACTTCTCTGGACTATTCTGAGACTGCGTGTCCTAACAGGTAGCGTTACACATCATTCGGATGTCTGTCATTCCATAATTCTTAGAGAGAACATCTTTCACGAGCCCAAATATATAGGTGGTGGAAAACCTTGTTTTGAGGTGTTTACCTTACGGATATCTTTCGTTTGTGCGAAGAGGACACTCCATAGGAACGCAATCACATGTATAAGACGTCAAGCAACACCACTTGAATATCTCTCTGCTTTTATCAGTATAAAAATATTTCATTATTTTTATAAGGAAATGAAGAAGTAAACAGATATGCGTGCTATCCCAATGGAGGGCATTCCGGTGGAAACCCGTGACGCCAGTCATTTGGATTTCTGTGCATTCGAACTCTTTAAACGTGGTCCGAAACATTACCGTCCACTCACCCTCACTGGTTCGTATTGAAGTTTTGTTGTTGTGAGGAATGGGAAATAATTCCTATGTTCATTCTCCAGCGCAGTTTACTACGTTGGAAACTACGATGCAGGGTGATAATCGACAAAGTTGATGGTTGGATAGAATTCAACCAGTGGTGACGACATTGCATTTCAGGAGGTAAAACAAACTTTTTTAACCGTTCAGATATATCACGAAATCGGGAATATTGAGGGCCTTATCTTGATTTCATATTGGTTTCATCCTCCATTAATTCATGCGTATATCTGCCATCGAATTTATCTCTGATAAATTATGTTCTTCCCCGATCTCGATGACGTAAGGGCTTAAAACGTCTTAGAAATAATTTACCTTGTGCGTTTCTTCTATTTCTTTGGCCGAAATTCTCATTCGTCAAGTGTCAGAACTCTTTGTCTTTTTTCAGAGTAAATAATATCAAGGGCTGATAATACTGTAGTTTTCTTCCGTGAATCACTCACAACTGCCACCATCATTCCGAAAGGTACTCACAGAGTGAACAGCGTTTGTCAAAAAGGTACATAAAATGAAACAGTAGATCAGCGAATCCCACCACGGTTCTGCGACGCATGTTAAGCGTTCCACGAAATTGCATGAAATATTTAAAGGATAGCAATAATACTCAACCACTGTCATTCTTCAGTAGACGCTTCACAGGCATTTTATTTATTATTCGACATGTGGACTTACTGCCACTGGTGGAAGTATAATTTCTAGCAATCTCGAAGGGAGTTCGAAACAAATTGCTGCATTTCTCCTAATCTTGTTCATGTGAATAAATGTTCTCGTACTTGATGAACATTTAGACGCAACAACAAATTAGACTTCTGTTCGTTCAACAAGAACTTCATGTTTGCCTACCGAAGTTACGATCAAAAATAAAATTGATTATTTTGTTTCAAGATACATTCCCTGATATCATGTTGAACTGTCAATATGAACAGATTTATTCATTGAAGAATTGTTTCTTTTTTAACTGAAAGTGATTCTTTCAAAAAATGTCTTACAGAGATATTATACGAAGATATGTGAACCAACATCAGAATACTTCAAAAATACACTGACTGACAGAGCAAATGCAACACCAAGGAGGAGTGGTTCGAAAGGGATGAAAGTTGGGGAAAAAACAGAGACGGCACGGACGAATAATTGATGTTTATTTCAAACCGATATGCAGGTTACACAATGCGCACGGCATCGACTCAGTAGGATGTAGGACCCCCGCGAGTGGCGATGCACGCAGAAACACGTCGAGGTACAGAGTCAATAAGAGTGCGGATGGTGTCCTGAGGGATGAACCATGAAATTGCATGAAATATTTAAAGGATAATAATAATAATACTCAACCACTGTCATTCTTCAGTAGACGCTTCACACGCATTTTATTTATTGGTGTCTTCCATTCTCTGTCAACCATTCGCCACAGTTGGTCGTCCGTACGAGGCTGGGGCAGAGTTTGCAAACGGCGTCCAATGAGATCCCACACGTGTTCGATTGGTGAGAGATCCGGAGAGTACGCTGGCCACGGAAGCATCTGTACACCTCGTAGAGCCTGTTGGGAGATGCGAGCAGTGTGTGGGCGGGCATTATCCTGCTGAAACAGAGCATTGGGCAGCCCCTGAAGGTACGGGAGTGCCACCGGCCGCAGCACATGCTGCACGTAGCGGTGGGCATTTAACGTGCCTTGAATACGCACTAGAGGTGACGTGGAATCATACGCAATAGCGCCCCAAACCATGATGCCGCGTTGTCTAGCGGTAGGGCGCTCCACAGTTACGGCCGGATTTGACCTTTCTCCACGTCGACGCCACACTCATCACTGACAGAACAGAAGCGTGACTCATCGGAGAACACGACGTTCCGCCATTCCCTCATCCAAGTCGCTCTAGCCCGGCACCATGCCAGGCGTGCACGTCTATGCTGTGGAGTCAATGGTAGTCTTCTGAGCGGACGCCGGGAGTGCAGGCCTTCTTCAACCAATCGACGGGAAATTGTTCTGGTCGATATTGGAACAGCCAGGGTGTCTTGCACATGCTGAAGAATGGCGGTTGACGTGGCGTGCGGGGCTGCCACCGCTTGGCGGTGGATGCGCCGATCCTCGCGTGCTGACGTCACTCGGGCTGCGCCTGGATCCCTCGCACGTGCCACATGTCCCTGCGCCAACCATCTTCGCCGCAGGCGCTGCACCGTGGACACATCCCTATGGGTATCGGCTACGATTTGACGAAGCGACCAACCTGCCCTTCTCAGCCTGATCACCATACCCCTCGTAAAGTCGTCTGTCTGCTGGAAATGCCTCCGTTGACGGCGACCTGGCATTCTTAGCTATACACGTGTCGTGTGGCACACGACAACACGTTCTACAATGACTGTCGGCTGAGAAATCACGGTACGAAGTGGGCCATTCGCCAACGCCGTGTGCCGTTTATCGTTCGCTACGTGCGCAGCACAGCGGCGCATTTCACATCATGAGCATACCTCAGTGACGTCAGTCTACCCTGCAATTGGCATAAAGTTCTGACCACTCCTTCTTGGTGTTGCATTTGCTCTGTCAGTCAGTGTAAATACGGATTGACAACAGCCCCTGTCTTTGGCTTAATGAATGGTAGCCGTAGTCCTAAATATCTGACATTTATTTTCAGTTTCTAAACAATCAAGCCAAGAAGTGGCCATTCTTGCACTGTTAAGTTCAATACAAGTTCTATTGATGCATTTACATTGTTTGCGAAGAACAACTATAATAGATAGAGTGAACTTCAATTTATTAAACAGATTAACATGTATATTGCAAACTGTATTCTTTGTCTTATGGCAATGTGTAGTACCAGACATTTAAATTTAAATGTAAATATTTTACATTGATAATCTCTTAATCTGAAATGCTTTCGAAACATTATAAACATAACTCCTATGGGTGGAGGTGGTAAAATCTCCGGTACCCTCTGCCTGTCGTAAGAGGCATGTAAAATAGGTTTCAAGGGCGTCTCAACTTGGGAGCTTGGAATTGGCAACCACGGGGTCATAGCTGAGTCTGATATTATATTCATTTACTCGTTCAAGATTTCTCACTTTCATCTTTCCTATCTGCCTTTTCTTGGCCGACTCTCGTTCCTTTCTTTTCCAGTTTTATACTATAATATTTGTAACGTTATTTGATACTAAGACGACTTTTTAATTGACATGATATTTCCGAGGCCCTAGGTGTCTTCATTTTCACTCTCCTCGTGGCACTTCTCTTTTTTTTCTGCCGATACCTTCACTCTTCGAAGGCTCTGACCTCTTCCTTTTTCCTTCTGATTAGTGTTAAGGGAGGATACTTACCCAGTTGTACTTCTTAAAACAATGATCTTCACAAAACATAAAATAGGCTTCTCCTGTTAATAAAATATTTTGTAAGATTTAAAATTAATCATCCAGTCCCTTCCCTGAATGGACAGCTTGTTGGAATTCGATCCAGAGGGCCCTGGTTTCGATTCCTGACCGACCTGAGGATTTAAATTTCGTATGGTTAATTCTAGTAGCTCGGAGACTAGGTGTTTGTATTTGTTTCAACACATTTTCATCTACTTACAATACATTACACAATCAACCACGACAGAAACATGTAATAATGAATGCGGGGTTGGTGTTAGGAATGTCATCCGGTCATAAAACTCGGTTAAGTCCACATCAGTTGCCCATTCCAATATATTGGGATATATAAGGTGTGAAGTTAAAGTGAACATCTTTCTATGAAGGGTACTAAATAAATAAGAACTGCAAAAATCACTGGCTAAGAGCCACGAGAGAAAGATGTGAACTACTGCCCCAGGTTTAGCAGCTAATTGGAATGAAAGGAACATTACATGCGTATGAAATAGTCTTACCTTAAGCGTGATAGAAGAAGGGCAAAGTCACAGGCTTCTCATCAATTCGGATGTGGTTTGAATCCTGAATAAGGCACGTAGGATTTTTAAAATGAATTGCCACTTCCCTTATGTTCAGATTCTACCTAAAACCGGAGAATCCAGCGCTATTATTTTCATATCAACAAGAACGTAGGATGAAATAGAAATGTATGTAGGTATTAATACCCTACCTTCATGGCGTTCTTTCTCGTTATTCAGTGTCATTATAATTTATATTGCCTTTATCCTTTCCCGTTATTCAGTGTCACTATACATTCTTGAATATTATATTAATCAGCAATAATACGGTGTTGTTAATGCTAATGAGTTAAATGAATGTGGACAGTGCTTGCACGCTTTTACTGTTGGATGTTTATGGCTTATTTTGATATGCTGACCTAGTGTTGGTGTTATTTAGTAGTTTTACGATTCTATTTGCTGTTATTAGAGTTATATTTGTGAAAGTTTTACTCCCTAAGTGACAGCCATATTGGATTTCCTACAGTCATTCTATAGATAACACTAGACAGAACGGCAATTTATTATATCTATCTATAGTCTCTTGCCCTTAGTGTCAGCCATCTTGTCCGATTCAACATAACTGCCATAGAAACCGCGATTCATATAAGAACTCCACACTACATATCCGGTGTTACCAAGACCACAAAATCTGTTATGATATATGGAATAGACCGTACAGCTAGTGTCTCAACGCCGAATGTTGGGCAGCGGGAAATAACCTGACCACCCTAAAATGCCAACCGCTTCGGGCTGTTGGGCCTTTAGGGAGGGATATGGCCCTCAGTGGAGGAAATGCTACTGGAATCCATAATGACGGAGGGCAGCAGCTTCGCCATTAGTGCACGTTGGCGTCAGCCAAGGTACCGGCTGATACGGTGATGTGACACACATAGTGACACCATAGTGGTGTAAGCGGTCTCAAAACTGCGCGAGGAAGGCACCGGGAAACCAACTCGTATTTAATCCCTGGGAAAATCTTTAGCATGACTGGAAAACATGAAACCAAGGCCCTCAGTCCCCGGTAACCCTTCAGTGGGCAGGGGGTGCTAAGAATCTCCGGGCCAGTCATGAGAAGGATAGCAACGTGGAATGTTCGCAGCCTGTTTCAAAGTGGAAAGACTCATAACGCCATCAGAGAGATGGAGAGACTCAAGATCGACGTTCATGGCATTAGCGAATTGCATTGGCCTCATTCAGGAAAGAGTGTGGTCAGTGGTTATCAGGTATACTATTCTGGTAATGACGATCCTCGCCATCTTAATGGCGTGGGTTTCATTGTACATCGAGATATCAGTAAGTCTGTGAAAAAAATTATACCAGTATCAGATAGGGTATGTTTATTACAGCTTAATGCACGCCCAATTTTAGTGAATATCATTCAAGTACAGTCGAGTCTCGATAATTTGACACTCGTTAATTTGAATCTCTCGATAATTGGAAGTTTTCTCCTTGTCCCTTGAAAAATACTCGATAAATTGAAAAAAATAAATGTTATTTGGTCCCCTCGGTAATTTGAAGTAGTAAAATGGCATCTTGCTCGCCGATATTCTATAATTTGAAGTCGGGCTTCCCTACTCTCCATAATTTGAAGTCGGTGATTACAGTATGTATTGTTATCGTGCACAGAACTGTCGTTGGTTTACATCAATAATGAGATGTATGAGTGAGTTTGCAGTCGTGAGTCTTCTTTCAAACGTTAAAGTGTGGTACAGTATGTTAACGTTTGATTTGTGTAATTTTTAAGCATCACAATGAGTTCAAGAAAGAACAAGTGTCTTTCCATAAGTGAAAAAAAGCTTGTGATTCAAGCTGTGGAGGATGGACAATTAAAAAAACTTGTCGCCAAACAGTTCGGTATTTTACCATCAACATTGTCGATGATTTTGAAAAATAAAGATCGCGTCACCGAAAGTGCCTTAAGTCGAGTAGAAAAAGGTCACGTCAAGGTGAATTTCCCCGTCTTGAAGAGTGCTTGCTTAAGTGGATCCGTCAGTGTAGAGGACAAAACGTTCCCCTGGGCGGTTTCATGTTGAAGGAAAAAGCCAAGTCTTTTGCGCAGTCTCTCGGGATTAAAGGATTTGCAGTAAGTGAGGGGTGGCTTTCAAATTTCAAAAACCGACACGCCATCACATTTAAAAAGATCTGCGGAGAGAGCGCCAGCGTGGATAGTTCCATTTGTTCCGAATGGATTGACGAACTAAATGAACTTTTGAATGGCTATGACCCAAGAAACATATTCAACACAGACGAAACCGGGCTTTTTTTATAAAGGTTTTCCTGATCGCACCCTGACGTTCAAAGACGAGAAGTGTCATGGAGGGAAACTGAGCAAGGAAAGAATAACTGTCCTTCTAGCATGTAACATGGACGGATCTCAAAAGTTGAAACCACTCCTTATAGCGAAATCTGCCAAACCACGCGGATTCAAAGGAATAAAATCGTTGCCCACAGCTTGTTGGCCAACAGTCGGTTAACAGTGACATGAAAAAGGAAAAACGCAAAATCTTGCTGTTTTTGGACCACTGCACCGTGCATAATAACCCACCACTATTAGACTACGTAAAATTGATTTTCTTTCCACCCAACACGACATCAAGATTGCAACCATTAGGCCAAGGCATTATTCAAAATTTAAAAACTCTCTACTGCAGAGAAATTGTTTCTCTTGTGCTGGATAGCATCGAAAAAGGTGAGAAGGCGAACATAACAGTTTTGACCGCTATAATCATGATTGATAAGGTGTGGAAAAATGTCAACTCTATCACCATTTATAACTGCTTCAAAAAGTGCGGGTTTAACCAAACCGAAAAAGTGGAACAGTCATCAGAGCCGCCAAAATTTACGAATTTTGACTCAGGGTGGGGACTTCTACCTAACTGTGGAGAGTTAACGTTTGAGGATTACGTTCAAGTTGACGATGACATCGGTGTCCACGGTGGCTTAACCGATGCTGAACTGTTGGATTTAGCCTCTCTGGATGAGGACGAGGAAGAAAACGAAGAAGAACAACCGCCAGTTCCAGTCACAATGAGCGAGGCAAGGACAGCTCTTACTACCCTATGCTCCTCCGCCCTCAGAACGGACACAAGTGACGATTTCTTCTCAGCTCTCTCCACTATAGAAAATTCATTGGACCATGATAGATGGAAGTCGCTCACTCAAAAGAAAATTACGGACTTTTTCAAAATGAACATTTCTGTATGAACGTTCAAATGAAAATTTCTCTATGAACATTCAAATGAACATTTCTGTATGAACATTTCATAATTGTACAAATGTTGTGAAAGAAATGAGTAAGTATAAGTGAAACTCTTGTTTATTTGAATTTTTCCCTCCCTCCCTCTTGGTTACTTGAACTCCTATTATTTTGAACTCTCGGTAAATTGAACTTTTCCTCTGGTCCTTTGAGTTTCAAATTATCGAGATTCGACTGTATATGCTCCAACATGTGTTGCGTCAGACGTTGATGTCGAACATTTTTACACGAAAATCGAAGCAGCCCTGTCTTACACCAAACCATCTGAGTTAATTATTGTGATGGGCGATTTCAATGCTAAAGTCGGCCATGGTCGACGGGCTGATGTAGTCGGTGACTACGGATTGGGAGCTAGCAATACTAGAGGTGATCGACTGGTACAGATGTGCCAGGAGGAGGGCCTTATTATATCAACACACATATTTCCAGCTACCTCCACGTCGCCTCTATACGTGGACCTCTAATGCTGACAGCAGTATTAGGAACCAGATTGATTACATCACAATTAACAAGCGGTTCAGAAATTATACCAAATGTGTGAAAAGATACCCTGGTGCTGATATCAACTTAGACCACAGCCTACTGTTTGCTTCTATGAATCTCAGGCTGAAGAAATGCCATTTAAAGGGAAGTTTTAGTCGGATTGAGATTCAGTAGCTTCAAGATCAAGCAATGAAGGATGAAGTTCAGTCACCCCTACGTGTAAAACTTGCGGAAGTTCAAAACAGCGTTAATATAAATGATGTTGAAGGCACTCGGAATCACATCAAATGTGCAATTAACGACGTAAGTCAAGTAAAATTAATGGATGCTGGAAGAAGGAAAAACAAGCCGTGGATGACAGAAGAAATCCTGAAGCTGATGGACCAGAGAAGGTCTTTTAAAAACAAAGATCCTGTAAAGTACAAAAGTTTGCAGAATTTAATACGACAAAGAATAAGGAATGAAAAAGAACAACAACTCTCTGAGGAATGCAACGAAATAGAATTAATGAATTCAAAACATAATTTTTTCAACATGTACAAGAAAGAGAAACAAGTAACTGGTGCATATAACAAGAAGGGTACTGGAGTCCTCCTTAATAAGAATGGTGACATCTTAGCAAGCACAGAAGAGAAACTGAAGTAATGGATGGAATATGTACAGAATATCTTCTTGGATCGCAGAAATGTTGATCATGGTGCTTGGTCAGACGATGGTGTGGATATCACACGTGCAGAAGTAGAATATGTCATAAGAACAGCGATGAATAGGAAGGCTCCAGGCCCTGATGATATGTATGCTGAGATACTGAAACTGCTTGAGAGAGAAAAACCCCTTTCATTATTAGTTGACCTATTCAACAGTATTCACCGCAGTGGAACCATTCCTCGAGACTGGCTCAAATCGACTTTCGTAATGTTGACTAAGAGAGCCAATGCAAAATTCTGCAAATGAATATAGTACAATTAGTTTGATGAGCCACGTTCTAAACGTATTCCTAAAAGTCTTGCATGCGAGAATTTATCATAAATGTGAGGAGAACATCGGAACCTCGCAGTTCGGCTTCAGACATGGTTTTGGTACTAGAGAGGCATTATTCAGTCTGCAGGTATTAGTCCAACGGTGCCGAGATGTCAATGTCGATGTTTTTGCTTGTTTCATCAATTACGAAAAGGCCTTCGATACAATGGACGGGACATTCGTATTATTGGTAATCTCTAGTGGAACCAGTGTGCTGACATAAGAGTTGATGATCGTGTCTCGGAAGAAGTCTCAATTATGAAAGGAGTTCGCCAAGGCTGTATTTTTTTCCCCATGCTTTTCAACATCTATTCAGAAAAGATTTTTCGAGATGCTCTTTACGGAAAGACTCAAGGAATTGTGGTTAATGGCTTCATCGTAAATAACATCAGGTACGCCGATGACACTGTGCTACTTGCAACCAATTTCCAGGATCTACAGGAACTACTTAATGCTGTCACTGAAGCCAGCAGCGCAATGGGCTTGAAGCTTAATGTAAAGAAGACCAAGTTGATGGTTATAAGTAGGAAAGAAGATGGCATTCGAGGTAGTCTCACAACAGCAGAGGAACAGATCGCGAGAGTGGCAACATTTAAATACCCGGGATGTCACATCAATGATGACTGGACCTTACTCACGAGATCCGATGCAGAATTGAGCAGGCCAGAACTTCTTTTCAGAGACTTAGAAAACTTTTGACAAGCCGTGACCTTTCCATTTCACTTCGGACACGACTACTCCGGTGCTACGTTTTCAGCATTCTGTTATACGGCGTTGAGGCATGGGCAATAACTGAGACCATGTGCAAGAAGTTGCAAGCATTTGAAATGTGGACGTATCGAAGGATGCTGAAGATACCTTGGACAGCTAAAATGACCAATATAGACGTTTTGCACCGTATGAACAACGAACCAGAAATTCTCACTACTGTCAAGAGAAGGAAGCTAGGATACTTTGGTCATGTGATGTGGAACTGTAAATACCACCTTCTGCAAGTACTACTCCAAGGGAAAATTAATGGAAAACGTGGTCCGGGAAGAAGTAGGACATCATGGCTCGGCAACTTGAGCCAGTGGTTTGGGGTGACAAAGCTTACTCTGTTCAGAACAGCTATGGATAAACAACAGATCATGCTACTGATCGCCAACGTTCTGCGAGGACATGGCACATGAAGAAGAAGGAGAAGAAAAAGCGTTTATATGTCACGAATTAAATGACTCTTGAATCTGATGGTTGACAGAAGAAAACAAGGAATTGTAACTTCAATTTTGGCCACATTTCACTACATGCAATACAATTGTAATAGGTTTTGGTATCATGCCAACTAAAGTGTACGGTATAAAAGGGGCTGATAAATATTTCTTCCTACACAATTGTGAGGTAATGGTGGTGGTGGTGGTGGTATTACTGGGAAAACATTCTCACCATTGTGAGGCACTGGACAATTTTCCCATAGTTATGACCGAGTAGTCTTGTTCTCTCAGACCACTGAAGGCGATTCCCAATTTATGGCCAAGTTGAAGAAGTCATATTATTGGTTTCAGACATCTAATAGTAATATTATTCTCTGTGTTAGGACATACAGTACGTTTTGGTTTAATACTGAAACGAGTACTTAAGAATGGAGACTATATCTAAATTGAATTTTTCACGAATAATTTCACTCATTGAGAGGTCTTGTTGCCTTATTTATTGACTCATACTCGTATATTAGTTAACAAAGTGTGTACAAAACATTCCTAAAATAACTCAGGTACTGCCAAGAATATTTTCTACGCTATTTTGTAAAACAAAAGCCATGTCCGTACAGGCCATGAAGGCCCTTAGAGGAGTGCAAGTTCAAGGCCTCCATACCCGCAAATTTGGTACTAAGAGGAATACCTGGCTACCATTGCTCCCAAGAATTTACCCGATACTCATTGTTGGTGTAGGCTGAGTGAACCAGAGAGCAATGTGCCATTCCTCAACTGAATATCTCGTGTCTCAAATGTTTCGACTTCTTGACTCAGTTATCCCTTTCGGGATATAACGAATGCGGCTATAAGTGGGCTGACAGTCACATGATCACATAACACTGTCGATCTTCGGGAATCAGTTATCTTCTTCAGCGGTTCCTCAGTAAGATGCCAATCGGTCCAGATGCACCACGTTCGTCTTGAAGTTTGGAGTCTGGTTCATACGATGTATGTGCCTTCCTACGCCTGACGGAGCTTGGGGAACGTGCCTCTCTTCTTTTTGGGATTATACAGTGACACCAGATCGTTCTCATGATACTTGGTAGTGTGCGCTCGCTGGTCGTACCGTGCCCTCGTTCGGTATCTTTCTCTCCTGAATCTCTCCCGGACAGTTTGTTGTCTTCGTCACCACTCTGGCTTCTGACGAACTCATTCACCAGTACCGTGGTGTGTTCCCGGTTCGGGTGGCACAGACGTCGCCGATGACTTTATTAAGTAGTCACAGACTTTGAGTATACAGCGATTTCCAACGTCACTGGTAAGGTAACGTCCGCCCACATCAATTACAACTTTCTTGAAGTCTGTGCCCACGTTGTACTTCTTCATTCAACCATTACGTCTCCAGCCTGGTGCCTTGCTGGCTGCACACTCGATGCATTTAGTGCAAAAGTCTTTCTAGTACGCTCGGCATCCCACCCTGGGTTCAATCAATCAATCAATCAATACATCTGCATTTAGGGCAGTCGCCCAGGTGGCAGATTCCCTATCTGTTGCTTTCCTAGCCTTTTCCGAAATGATTTCAAAGAAATTGGAAATTTATTGAACATCTCCCTTGGTAAGTTATTCCAATCCCTAACTCCCCTTCCTATAAATGAATATTTGCCCCAGTTTGTCCTCTTGAATTCCAACTTTATCTTCATATTGTGATCTTTCCTACTTTTATAGACGCCATTCAAACCTATTCGTCTACTGATGTCATTCCACGCCATCTCTCCGCTGACAGCTCGGAACATACCACTTAGTCGAGCAGCTCTTCTTCTTTCTCTCAATTCTTCCCAACCCAAACATTGCAACATTTTTGTAACGCTACTCTTTTGTCGGAAATCACCCAGAACAAATCGAGCTGCATTTCTTTGGATTTTTTCCAGTTCTTGAATCGGGTAATCCTGGTGAGGGTCCCATACACTGGAACCATACTCTAGTTGGGGTCTTACCAGAGACTTATATGCACTCTCCTTTACATCCTTACTACAACCCCTAAACACTCTCATAACCATGTGCAGAGATCGGTACCCTTTATTTACAATCCCATTTATGTGATTACCCCAGTGAAGATCTTTCCTTATATTAACACCTAGATACTTACAATGATCCCCAAAAGGAACTTTCACCCCATCAACGCAGTAATTAAAACTGAGAGGACTTTTCCTATTTGTGAAACTCACAACCTGACTTTTAGCCCCGTTTATCAACATACCATTGCCTGCTGTCTATCTTACAATATTTTCGAGGTCACGTTGCAGTTGCTCACAATCTTGTAACTTATTTATCACTCTATAGAGAATAATATCATCCGCAAAAAGCCTTACCTCCGATTCCACTCCTTTACTCATATCATTTATATATATAAGAAAACATAAAGGTCCGATGACACTGGCCTGAGGAACTCCCCTCTCAACTATCACAGGGTCAGACAAAGCTTCACCTACTCTAACTCTCTGAGATCTATTTTCTAGAAATATAGCAACCCATTCAGTCACTCTTTTGTCTAGTCCAATTCCACTCATTTTTGCCAGTAGTCTCCCATGATCCACCCTATCAAATGCTTTAGACATGTCAATCGCGATGCAGTCCATTTGATCTCCAGAATCCAAGATATCTGCTACATCTTGCTGGAATCCTACAAGTTGAGCTTCAGTGGAATAACCTTTCCTAAAACCGAATTGCCTTCTATCGAACCAGTTATTAATTTCACAAACATGTCTAATATAATCAGAAAGAATGCCTTCCCAAAGCTTACATACAATGCATGTCAAACTTACTGGCCTGTAATTTTCAGCTTTATGTCGATCACCCTTTCCTTTATACACAGGGGCTACTATAGCAACTCTCCATTCATCTGGTATAGCTCCTTCGACCAAACAATAATCAAATAAGTACTTCAGATATGGTACCATATCCCAACCCATTGTCTTTGGTATATCCCCAGAAATCTGATCAATTCCAGCCGCTTTTCTAGTTTTCAACTTTTGTATCTTATTGTAAATGTCATTGTTATCATATGTAAATTTTATTACTTCTTTGGCCTTAGTCTCTTCCTCCATCTCGACATTACCCTTGTAACCAACAATCTTGACATACTGCTGACTGAATACTTCTGCCTTTTGAAGATCTTCACATACACACTCCCCCTGTTCATTAATTATTCCTGTAATGTCCTTCTTGGAACCTGTTTCTGCCTTAAAATACCTTTACATACCCTTCCATTTTTCACTAAAATTTGTATGACTGCCAATTATGCTTGCCATCATGTTATCCTTAGCTGCCTTCTGCCTGCTGTTTTCTTGATTCCCAGGTGTCCATCCGAGGCTCCGTCACGAACTTCCTTCAAGGCCGCTGCCAACGTACCTCGTGGTACAGCCGCCTTCTACCGTATTCCCGTCATTGCTTCCCCAGAGTGCTTAAGCAGTCCATCCATGATCCTCAGCGAAATCCATTGTGAGGCTGAAGTTACTGTTTTGTGTCCATACTGTGACCGTTCATCACATCATCAACACTATATTGTGGCATTCCGCCGCTCAAATATGCCGTTTTCCGCGCTTTCATACGTTAATTAGCGCCCAAGTCAGCGCACGTCCACCCTCCACGGGGTGCGAGTGGCGAGCTGTCAGCCCCACGCACCAAACTCTCTTTGCGCGTAAGTACTGTACCGAGACATATTTTCGCCTCCGGCCAGAAGCGCTCTCACTCAGGCGCGACAGAGAAAGAAACACTCCCACAGCAAGTAGGTCACGGAGGTCGTGCCCAGCGTTGGCAAATATCACTTTTCCGCTCCTTTTCCCGCGGAAACACCGCTGCCAGAAACCTGTCTTCAATTGTTTTCAGAAGAGAAATTAACATAACTCGCATACTACAAGGCAGATTTTCATGACTCAAGGTTCATTAAAAGCGGCGAATTTTATAGAAAAGTTTGACACCAAGAAGTCCTTTACATGATTCTAATGGAATAATCTACGCTGTTTGTGGACATCCCACAGGTGTTCACCATCTGGAGAAAGCTGTTAGGGTGACCGAAGCCACGGAACCGCCAAATTCCAAGCCCCTCCCTCACTGGGATATCAAAGGACGCTTTCGAGATTAAAGCAAAACGCGTGAAGTGATCAAAATGATAAATGATCAGTAGAAACTCGCGCAATTGAGCTTGAATTTGATGCATTGATCGATCCCGGAAACCACGTGCCACCGGACCGATTTCTGCAGGTAGGAGGAGTCTTACCCTCTCTCTCGAGTCTGACATGTTTCATGATAAAAGGGGGTGCGAACTGAGGCAAGCATCTTGTTCTATTCTGCCAGTGGCATAGTGAGGTGGTACCTAATGCGAGTGATTCTTCAGTATTCTTTGCTTCAGTGCTACAAAGTGTGACCAGTCAATAATCATTTGAATAGTGTTTATGTAGCTGAAGTTCTATCAGTGATATGATTATGTGACAGTGGAGTGAAGGTTTATTGATACTAACAGAGTGCGGTATTTAACCCTAACCATGACGGTCATATGATATGCGGAGTGGCTTATGTGTACGAATATATGAGTAAAGAGAACGTAAATCAAACGCTAGTAGGCTGTGAAATCGTGTAAGCAAATTCACGAGTGTATTAACTGCCGAAGAAATAACATGGGAGATCCAGTAACCATATAATGATGAATGATCAGGTGTAGGAGAAAGTGCGGCTCAGTGGCGACGCGTAAACTCAGGGCGATATCGGTAAAGAAAAAAATCCCAGACGTAGTAGCTAATCTGTACTCCCATATAAACTAGTGCTGAATTAGGCAAGGTCAAACCACGTTCGTAAGGGTAGCTTTGGGACTTCTAATAACAGTGAAAGTGCGAACGTGATAATTAGGGCCTAAACTGCCGACAGTGGGATAGACAGCCAATAGGGAAAGCAACGGGCTACAAACATTACCGGTGCTTGGTTAGAGGACTCGAGCCTATGAGTCTCTCTGATCATAGAAAATTATAATGTGTTGCCAATTATCACAATTATAATTAAGTCAGATTCCCTCATTGTGGTGTGCCAGTGACATCAGTCTCCGAGAAAGAAGAGAATCAACGGGAGGCCCGCACTTAATCAAGACGCCGTGGAACCTCAAGGACTTCCTACTGTGTACGGCGAATCAAGACATCATGCCATCCACCCAGCGGCAGCCGAACACCGGACTCCAGGTTGCTGATACTGTCGTAATGGACGACTAAACGACTAGATGTGCCTTCTTGGGTGAGCTGTGGGGTGATCCAGGCAGATGAGTATTGTGAAAATATTTGAAAGTCTATTTCCTGTAAAAATGTAAATATTTAATGCATGCAGATTCTTTAGAAATGTAGGGTAGGATTTCGTTGTTCTCAAAGGGATGGCAGTAGTTATTGATAGGGCTAGTGTTTATGTTTCTTCACGGTCGGGGACCGTATTTCTTTATTTAATATGGGAATTCATGCATGATAATTTAAGACCCTAGATTTGATTTACCGTGGAGCACTATGGGAATTAAAAGGGATTATTTAATATTCTTGAAAATCATCCCCTGTACCATCGATAAAAAGATACGAGTAATATGAGTCATCTGGAAATTTCAAGGTTTTCTGTAGTAGATGCTTCACGTAATGTGTTAGGTCATCCCCTGTATAAATTAAGTATGGCGAAGAAGAAACCTCGATATGACAAGTGAAGTGTGATAATGTGTGAATTTATTTAGAACGCGAGTGTTAGCATACTTTGTCCCGAATGCTAGGGCTTTTCTTTCTTCCATAATATGCGTGTATTGGTTATGCCGAGAAGTGAGATCGAGCTACTCCAGCTGATAAGGAATAGATCGAATGCGGTGTTGATGAAATATATGCAAAGTATGCGCAAGGTTGTTTATCCCGTGCTAATGGTATAAAGTAGGCTAGATGCAAGCCGATGTGTTTAATTGATGCGTGTGGCATCCAATGAATAATGATATTTTGAAGCGAAATGCCGAGGTGGCTAGATAACGGGACCGAGTTCCCTTGTGTTGAAAGTGAAAGTGCAGGGTGAGGACAGTGTAAACAGCTGGCTGGTGAGATTTAAAGTCCGGCCAGGTAAGGAGGGATGTGAAATACTATCACCGCTGTGAGAGGAACTTAGTGTTAGAGGGCTCGTTCTCTTTCTCTCCGGCATCGATATTACATGCAACCAGTCAGAAATAAACACCGTTGGTTAGACCTACAATTCCAATAAATGAGAGAATTCCCCCATTTCTTTATGTTAATTAAAACGACTAGGGATTTTCAGAGTGGAAGTCACACTTCACAATTGTCATGGGACATGAGTTCATGTCTCATCAGCACCAGAGGCAGTTATGCTGCTGCCACCAGCTACGGGCGGATGCCCCGGTCCGTGATTTATATTGTAAATGTCGAGTGTATTTATTGTCTTTTATCCACAGGTGTGATATGTATTTGAACACTGTATTGTTTTCTGTTTCGCTAAATATAATTCATTTAAGGATCATCGTTGTACAAGTGTCGAATTCGTGTATATATTTAAGTGACATCCCATTGGAATATACGATGTGTATTATTTGTTTATCTCATGAGATAGCGAGATAGGTGTTTTTCTTTCTAATAAGTGAGACGACTTTCAGGTATTTTAGACAAGCTCGTATATCAAATACGCCTCACCTGGTTCATTCGATAGCTAAGGTTAATTCTCGCCAATAGGACTACGACTTGGTATTTGAATATATAGTGTAATAATGTAAATAAGGCGAGTAATACAAGATACGCCATCATCCAATTATTTCTGTGTACAACGGTACTAGTGCATAATGTGTTTGAATATCTTCAGAGTGAATTGCAATTCTAGGGAAAGGACTAGAGAGGACAGTTACACACTCAAGAAAATTTACGGTGTCTAATTTATATGTTTAATATGGTGGCATATCCATGTATAAATTATCTACGTGTTTTCTCAGGCATTAAATTTTTTTAAAAAAAGAAACGTAATTCATTCTTCTCATTTCATAGGTAAATAGTATTCCTCTCATTATTATGATTCCCCTACTGTAAATTATTAGATTACTGCCCAGTAAGGACAGACTGCGACCCGTATGTCTCTACCGGCTCAGCTAGTGCCTTGTAACGCTAGTAGGGGAGAAGGGGTCTTCGGCGCCGCGCCCGGTCGAAGGCCTCATCCAAGGTGTTCCATTTTTAACGTCATGTTGCGGGAATATTATGGTCTATTGATGTACTGATACCACGAAAGGTTACATCAAGTGTGGCGCCCGACACGTGGGGCAGTGTTATTTATGGGCAGATTTACACCTAGGTTGCGATATCGAGTTTGACACCTCGCACGTGTTGTATTTTTTTGTATTCCTTGGCAAATCCTGTAATGCCCTTATGGCGATAGAAAATATGACATAGCCAAATATTAGGCACAAGTTCGAACACCGCTACTATTGAAGGAGAACCTAGTAAAGTAGTATTGCCAAACTGGCACGGTCAGAACTGAATGAATGGAACACTGAATTTATTCCGTATATTCGATTTTGTTAGGACAGAGGAATACATGTTATTTAAATGAGTGATAAGGTAAATTAAATTTAAATAATAACTATAGGGAGAAGAATGAAATATCGCGCGTCCAGGTTAAGTGGAAATATGCGCGGGAATCACTCAGATTATAGCAGACCCAATAATATTATGGAGTGTGAAACTTCATGGAAACAGTGAAATGATTTTCCCAACAGTGAGGATAAAATGATTAGACGGAATTCTTCAAATTCCACTGGTCATGGGTCTAGGCTAAAGGTACTGCATGTGCAGCAGGCCTTGGTAGTTTAGGGGATATATCCCACGTAAAGTGATTATATATCGCGTATGAGAGGGGATGCCTCATCCCACGACTCTTGTTTTCTAAATGAACAGTGCGATGTTGTCAGTTTAAGACGGGGAATTGTCTGCAAACGCATCTTGCCTGTCTTGAAGCTGAGAGCATTCAATGTTTATCGATCGTACCATGTTTCAGGTACAGGTAAATTCTCGAGCCCCTGTAGTCGCGAATCTTATTATTATTATTATTATTTCATGAAGGGCTAACATAGATTGTATTTATTGTATATCGGGATGATATCCATGAATTACTTATAGTATACTGAGAAAGCACAGTAATTATTATGAGGTGTTACGCAGCTGTTGTGAAGCTAGTTTCGGCATAAATTATCCTGTATTTTTCAAAAGACACACCTTCTTTCGTTAGGGAATAAGTCGAATGAACCAAGGTTTCACGAAGCAGCTCAATCTCAAGGGGGCACTAATTCTCAAGAATACAGTTTAACATGGATTTAGAGGCAGTGAAGGCAATGTTCGCCCAATTGTTGGCCGAACAGAACGAGAAATTGGAGCAGGCAAATACACGGCTTAATGAACGTTTTGATAAACTGGAAGAGATAAACGCGGAAAACCAGGAACGTTTCAGTAAGATGAACGCGGAAAACCAGGAACAATTCAGCAAAATAAATGCAATTTTAGATCAGCACACCAGTAATATGGGACAGATTAATGCACGATTGGAGGGGTATGAAGCATCAGGCAAAGCACAGGCCGCGGAACTTAAGGACCTTTTTACCTCTAGTATTAGCGATGTCACACATCGTATAGACTCTCTTACATTAAAATTGGATCAGACAAACGTCCGTTTAGACGAAAGAATAAGCGAAGCTAATAATAAATTAATCGTTCAGCAGACTAAGGTGGAAGAGTTAGAGGTCAAATTAAATACTGAAGTGGAGGAAATGATTCATCTACGAACTAAGTTCGAAGACTTATCTCTGAGGTCCCAAGAGATCGAAGAAAATTTGACACAGGTGGCGGAACAAACGGAAACTAAATGCAAGGAATACATCGACCAACAAATGGGTCAGGCAAGGGTCGAACTTAACACTTCCGCCGAGGGAAAACAACGGGAAACTCAAGGCAAAATAAAAGTCCCGGAGAAGCCAGAGAAGGGTGGCCAAGGAATACTAGGAGGTTGCATAGTACAAAGGACGATGAGAGATTTTCCCCGTATGAATGAAGGGACTCCAGCTCCTCTTTCACTGGATGTTAATTCGACTCCCACCTACAGTCTAACACGTATGATTCGGAGAGGCAAGACAAGACAAAAGAAGAGCAGGAAGAAGACGGATAGGAGGAAATACCAGAGGAAGATGAAGAAAACAAGAGAACTACCCGTCATCCGGAAGGCACCAGTCAAGATTAATATTCACGGAGGATCAAGCAAAGAGATCCGGAAATTTCTTGTATGGACCCGCGGAATGGAACATATTACCCAGCATCGGAAGTTACTGACGATTATGAAGAGATGCATTACGGAATCAAACCGACAGCAGGACGATATCGAGTTAATTAGAGATAGATTGGAGAGACTAAGTGACAGTGGAACTATCCAGAAGAACTTCTTCATAAAACGCCGAAGTAAAGGAAGACATCAACCCAGCTCAGCACTTCCGTCAAGCTACGGACTGAAGAAGACTATTATTACAATGGGAATGAGAAGATGGCGCAAAGAAGAGAAAGCTGTTGTGCAGCGTGACTATGACAAAGGACAACAAGGGTTCAGCCTAAATCCTCTTACTCTTAGGTGTGCCGGAAGGGGCTAGTGAAAGGCTGACACAATGACAAACTCTATTCAGAACAGACATGTATATAATGTATATATAGAATAATATAAAGTAATCGACATAAGGCATTAATGATAAGAAATACTATTAAGTATGACCATTAGGATAACAAGCTAAGAAGCATCATGAATTATGCGGCACGATGAACCTAAAAATATCCAAACAATCAAGAGGACAGAGAACTGCCTGAGGAACGAGACGATGAACAAATGCCCGATGATGAAGAAGAAGACGACGACGGATCCAACGCCGCAGGAGAGCCTGAACGAGAAGAAGACGAGATGAACTGCCTGATAGTTGACGGAGTCCGCCGCGACGCGGATGATTGCGACAAGGAATCAAACCAAGATGATTACCGTGAATGCACGGAGGGAAGAAACATGATGACTGAGGAATACCTGCGTATACTCCTGTCCAGATATGAGTTGAGGCGCGAAAATAACAGTCTACGTAACTGTCAAGTGTGACATGGCAGAAACCATGAACTGGAAAGAAAAATCCCTACTCGTGATTTTTCTTTGTCAAAGTGGGGAGAGGATGTGACCGTTCATCACATCATCAACACTATATTGTGGCATTCCGCCGCTCAAATATGCCGTTTTCCGCGCTTTCATACGTTAATTAGCGCCCAAGTCAGCGCACGTCCACCCTCCACGGGGTGCGAGTGGCGAGCTGTCAGCCCCACGCACCAAACTCTCTTTGCGCGTAAGTACTGTACCGAGACATATTTTCGCCTCCGGCCAGAAGCGCTCTCACTCAGGCGCGACAGAGAAAGAAACACTCCCACAGCAAGTAGGTCACGGAGGTCGTGCCCAGCGTTGGCAAATATCACTTTTCCGCTCCTTTCCCGCGGAAACACCGCTGCCAGAAACCTGTCTTCAATTGTTTTCAGAAGAGAAATTAACATAACTCGCATACTACAAGGCAGATTTTCATGACTCAAGGTTCATTAAAAGCGGCGAATTTTATAGAAAAGTTTGACACCAAGAAGTCCTTTACATGATTCTAATGGAATAATCTACGCTGTTTGTGGACATCCCACAGGTGTTCACCATCTGGAGAAAGCTGTTAGGGTGACCGAAGCCACGGAACCGCCAAATTCCAAGCCCCTCCCTCACTGGGATATCAAAGGACGCTTTCGAGATTAAAGCAAAACGCGTGAAGTGATCAAAATGATAAATGATCAGTAGAAACTCGCGCAATTGAGCTTGAATTTGATGCATTGATCGATCCCGGAAACCACGTGCCACCGGACCGATTTCTGCAGGTAGGAGGAGTCTTACCCTCTCTCTCGAGTCTGACATGTTTCATGATAAAAGGGGGTGCGAACTGAGGCAAGCATCTTGTTCTATTCTGCCAGTGGCATAGTGAGGTGGTACCTAATGCGAGTGATTCTTCAGTATTCTTTGCTTCAGTGCTACAAAGTGTGACCAGTCAATAATCATTTGAATAGTGTTTATGTAGCTGAAGTTCTATCAGTGATATGATTATGTGACAGTGGAGTGAAGGTTTATTGATACTAACAGAGTGCGGTATTTAACCCTAACCATGACGGTCATATGATATGCAGAGTGCTTATGTGTACGAATATATGAGTAAAGAGAACGTAAATCAAACGCTAGTAGGCTGTGAAATCGTGTAAGCAAATTCACGAGTGTATTAACTGCCGAAGAAATAACATGGGAGATCCAGTAACCATATAATGATGAATGATCAGGTGTAGGAGAAAGTGCGGCTCAGTGGCGACGCGTAAACTCAGGGCGATATCGGTAAAGAAAAAAAATCCCAGACGTAGTAGCTAATCTGGACTCCCATATAAACTAGTGCTGAATTAGGCAAGGTCAAACCACGTTCGTAAGGGTAGCTTTGGGACTTCTAATAACAGTGAAAGTGCGAACGTGATAATTAGGGCCTAAACTGCCGACAGTGGGATAGACAGCCAATAGGGAAAGCAACGGGCTACAAACATTACCGGTGCTTGGTTAGAGGACTCGAGCCTATGAGTCTCTCTGATCATAGAAAATTATAATATGTTGCCAATTATCACAATTATAATTAAGTCAGATTCCCTCATTGTGGTGTGCCAGTGACATCAGTCTCCGAGAAAGAAGAGAATCAACGGGAGGCCCGCACTTAATCAAGACGCCGTGGAACCTCAAGGACTTCCTACTGTGTACGGCGAATCAAGACATCATGCCATCCACCCAGCGGCAGCCGAACACCGGACTCCAGGTTGCTGATACTGTCGTAATGGACGACTAAACGACTAGATGTGCCTTCTTGGGTGAGCTGTGGGGTGATCCAGGCAGATGAGTATTGTGAAAATATTTGAAAGTCTATTTCCTGTAAAAATGTAAATATTTAATGCATGCAGATTCTTTAGAAATGTAGGGTAGGATTTCGTTGTTCTCAAAGGGATGGCAGTAGTTATTGATAGGGCTAGTGTTTATGTTTCTTCACGGTCGGGGACCGTATTTCTTT
Organism: Anabrus simplex; assembly: GCF_040414725.1. NCBI lineage: Eukaryota > Metazoa > Arthropoda > Insecta > Orthoptera > Tettigoniidae > Anabrus > Anabrus simplex. The sequence goes on along the minus strand of NC_090265.1, from coordinate 1,535,659,958 downwards.
ATTTAATATGGGAATTCATGCATGATAATTTAAGACCCTAGATTTGATTTACCGTGGAGCACTATGGGGATTAAAAGGGATTATTTAATATTCTTGAAAATCATCCCCTGTACCATCGATAAAAAGATACGAGTAATATGAGTCATCTGGAAATTTCAAGGTTTTCTGTAGTAGATGCTTCACGTAATGTGTTAGGTCATCCCCTGTATAAATTAAGTATGGCGAAGAAGAAACCTCGATATGACAAGTGAAGTGTGATAATGTGTGAATTTATTTAGAACGCGAGTGTTAGCATACTTTGTCCCGAATGCTAGGGCTTTTCTTTCTTCCATAATATGCGTGTATTGGTTATGCCGAGAAGTGAGATCGAGCTACTCCAGCTGATAAGGAATAGATCGAATGCGGTGTTGATGAAATATATGCAAAGTATGCGCAAGGTTGTTTATCCCGTGCTAATGGTATAAAGTAGGCTAGATGCAAGCCGATGTGTTTAATTGATGCGTGTGGCATCCAATGAATAATGATATTTTGAAGCGAAATGCCGAGGTGGCTAGATAACGGGACCGAGTTCCCTTGTGTTGAAAGTGAAAGTGCAGGGTGAGGACAGTGTAAACAGCTGGCTGGTGAGATTTAAAGTCCGGCCAGGTAAGGAGGGATGTGAAATACTATCACCGCTGTGAGAGGAACTTAGTGTTAGAGGGCTCGTTCTCTTTCTCTCCGGCATCGATATTACATGCAACCAGTCAGAAATAAACACCGTTGGTTAGACCTACAATTCCAATAAATGAGAGAATTCCCCCATTTCTTTATGTTAATTAAAACGACTAGGGATTTTCAGAGTGGAAGTCACACTTCACAATTGTCATGGGACATGAGTTCATGTCTCATCAGCACCAGAGGCAGTTATGCTGCTGCCACCAGCTACGGGCGGATGCCCCGGTCCGTGATTTATATTGTAAATGTCGAGTGTATTTATTGTCTTTTATCCACAGGTGTGATATGTATTTGAACACTGTATTGTTTTCTGTTTCGCTAAATATAATTCATTTAAGGATCATCGTTGTACAAGTGTCGAATTCGTGTATATATTTAAGTGACATCCCATTGGAACATACGATGTGTATTATTTGTTTATCTCATGAGATAGCGAGATAGGTGTTTTTCTTTCTAATAAGTGAGACGACTTTCAGGTATTTTAGACAAGCTCGTATATCAAATACGCTTAACCTGGTTCATTCGATAGCTAAGGTTAATTCTCGCCAATAGGACTACGACTTGGTATTTGAATATATAGTGTAATAATGTAAATAAGGCGAGTAATACAAGATACGCCATCATCCAATTATTTCTGTGTACAACGGTACTAGTGCATAATGTGTTTGAATATCTTCAGAGTGAATTGCAATTCTAGGGAAAGGACTAGAGAGGACAGTTACACACTCAAGAAAATTTACGGTGTCTAATTTATATGTTTAATATGGTGGCATATCCATGTATAAATTATCTACGTGTTTTCTCAGGCATTAAATTTTTTTAAAAAAAGAAACGCAATTCATTCTTCTCATTTCATAGGTAAATAGTATTCCTCTCATTATTATGATTCCCCTACTGTAAATTATTAGATTACTGCCCAGTAAGGACAGACTGCGACCCGTATGTCTCTACCGGCTCAGCTAGTGCCTTGTAACGCTAGTAGGGGAGAAGGGGTCTTCGGCGCCGCGCCCGGTCGAAGGCCTCATCCAAGGTGTTCCATTTTTAACGTCATGTTGCGGGAATATTATGGTCTATTGATGTACTGATACCACGAAAGGTTACAATACCGGCCTCGGAACACGGACACTATTCTTCTCGGCCGGCAGTCCCATGTCCTCGACAACCCTCTGCGCTTCCCTTCGTGCCTCCCGACTGCAGATTTCCTCGAAATCCACGATGATCCTTAGTCAGGGATCTTTGTATTCGCCATCCGTGTCCACAGCCCCGTTTACTTCAGTCCATAGCTGCGATGGAATAGCTTCGCCTGGGGTAAAGTATTGCCTCCCTGGGCCGATCGCAAAGCAATTCCTTAATTACCAGATCGAATCGTATGTCTAGGATGATATATGTTCATTTAGGAAGTCAATTCGAGTTATTACCTCGTCTCCTATGCCTTCCAAAAGAAACAGCTGTTTCACTGCCCTTCGCCCCACGGAGAAATCCATCACAGTCTGGCCGTTGACGTCCATCCAGTGGCAGCGGCCAGTCTAAGATTCACCCGCAAGGTCCGAATTCTCTACTGGCTCACAATATTTTTAGTGAGGAGGGACCTCGGGTTTCGATCAAAATGCATCGCCCTATCCCGTCGACGTCTCCGTCTATCGTCAGGCTGTTACCGTCGGATCGTAATCAGGTCTCGCGGGCTTCGGCTGCTGGGACTTGATGACAGTCGTTGTCGTTTCGCTGACCGGTATATTTCTCGGCCATCCTGACATCAGCTGGTGTTTCTGGTTTTCGAGTGTATTCGAAGTTCGATCTTTCGTGGCCCCTCTTACCACAGTTCCAGCAGGTGATAGATACTCAGGATATCCGCTGGCCCGAACGTCGTCCAATGCCTCGTTCACTGGGTTCCACTTGGCTTAGTAGAACCTTCCTACGGTTTCAAGGAGATTGTTCAGGGAATTATTTTTCTGTAGCCGACGGGTTTAATCCACCTCCAAGCGATGCACCCAGGTCTGTACTCTCGATGCCTGCATTGCAGTTTCGATCTCCAACGCGTGGCTGAGGGCGTCTCCGAAGGTCTTGGGGTGGGCGAGGTGGAGGGCTTCTGGGTCGCATAGTCCATCTAGCCGTTCGGGGAGCTCTTCCGGTGCTTACAGGTAGACCAGGCGGAACTCTTAGTGCGTCTCCGTACCCCTCTGAGTCCTGGTCCAAAGCTAGGTTTGGTAGGCCTGTTGGAGATGTTCATCTCCGTGTCGTCATCCATGTGGGTTTTTAGTACGGTGTTGTTGCTCTGAGTGCCATGTAGCATCGCCTGCTTGGAGGGATTTGGAAATTGTCGACTTTTTAAGGACTTTACGGATATCAGGTTCTCAGGTACCAAGTTTCAAGTTTCTAGGTTTCCTGGAAGTGTCCTAGTAATTTTGTCTACTTTTTATTTTCATGCCTACCTTTATATTGCAGCACATTGAGGGCCATTTACTAATACACATGTTTTATGATCAAAATTACCGTGATTAACATCGGTAACTACCATACAACAACATGGTTTATATAACCAAATGCAGTTTACTAATGAGTAGACAGTGACCGGGTTGGAGTGCTGGCTTTCGTATCCCAAATTGGTGGTTCTATCTTGATTCAATCCAGTGGTACCTGAAATTTGTGAGGTAGTCTCGTATCCGTAGATTTACCTCCTGGTAAACGAACGCATACGGGACAATTTTCCAGCCCCATGGCGTCTTTGAATATCTTTAAATTAAGTAGTGAGCTGTCAAATCAATACGATTTGTATTCACCACTATAATCGATAGCACATAACCAATGACGTAGTTGAAGGTTGCTGAATGTTTCTCCTGACAGATCATTACAATACTTCCCGTGACATATTCTGTTAAGTACTGTATCCGGAGTCCATGGTCATTTCACACAATTAATGACCTCGCCGAGAACTCTGTGTATATAGGTGTAGGTAGCAAATAATGTATGTTTTACGTCATCATGCATGCGGCTAATTTATTTACGTTCCAATCCAGATGCAGTTTATGTATGTATTTTAAATTAATTCGTTTTAATGTATTTTGAAGGATACATTGGTAAGACATTATCTATAGCACATTATACCACGTGAGTACACAGCAGTAATGTATTCAGCTATTACCTGTAAACTCGTCCGTGGTAATTGAGAACACACTGGGGCACGTATCCCAAAGGTAATATTGGTTAATATAGACATCATAGTAACTACGATACTAACTCGTGTTAATCAATTAAAATCCTGTAAATCAATTCATTGAACTTCCCCTGCTGGAGAATTCAGATGCTTCCTTAAGCCCTATACAGACGAGCACTTTTCTTCAGTCAGAATCGGCGCAATTTGTTATCAATATTCTTGTACAATGTACTTGTATGACTTCAACCGGTAGCACATGTAGATATGACGCCTTAAATATCAGGAAAATGGCGGACCGTGAAATTGAGTTGTAGAGTAAGTACTAACCTATAATCACGTTATGATTTTTTTTCAAGTTGCTTTTACGTCGCACCGCCACAGATAGGTCCATGGCGACAATGGGGCAGGAAAGAGCTAGAAGTGGGAAGGAAGCCGCTGTGGCCTTAATTAATGTACAAGAAAACCATTTTCAGGGCTGCTCACAGTGGGGTTTGAACCCACTATCTCCCGAATACTGGATACTGGTCACAATTAAGCAACTGCAGTTATGATTATTTGTACTTAAACTCAGATTTTTGGAAACAGGAGAAAGAATTACATAAATGTAATTTTCTCATTTAGAATACGTGTAATTTCCATCTCCACAAAATATTTATCCAGGAAATACGTGCAGCATATTGAAAATATACACACATGTAATTACTTTTTAAAATAACACTTTAATAATATGTTTCAGGTTACATTGTATGTGATTACATGTTATTTTCGTGGCAACATAACTTTTCTCTAGCTCCCATCAACATAAAATGAATTGAGGCAAAATCACATTTTAAGGAATTACTGAGCTTTGCGAACTGTCTCGGTGCTTTAGACGGAAATTATGTATAATCCCTACCACCAAGAAGAACGTATGGGATCATACGTCTATAATTACAAGGGAGGAAATAATATTGCTTTGCTTGCGCTTGTAGTTACACAGTAACATTTTATTTCCGCGGATATTATTTTCATGGTAGGTGTATTAAAGAATAGTCCCCTTTACAATATTGTGACACACAACTCACAAAATTTTGTTCCTCCAGAAGTATTACCTTGAATTGAAAGTATAGTGCCATTCACAATAGCTACAGGTAAATACTTTTCCATTACATGAACAAGTTCGTATTTCACCTTCATTCAAATAATATGTAATTTCGTTGAGTATAGTAAACTAGGAGTGTAAAGGAAGCGGCCGTGGCCTTAATTAAGGTACTGCCGCAGCATATGCCTGGTGTGAAAATGGAAAACCATGGAAAACCATATTTAGGGCTGCCGACAATGGGTTCGTGCCCACTATCACCCCAATGAAATAGGTTAATCTGACATGCTGATTATGCATTGTATTGTACTTTACTGTACTGTATTGTTGTGTTGTCTTGTATTATGCTGTACTGTGATGTGTCCCTTCGAATAATGGCGTAATGTATCGTGCGTAGTTATAATAATAATAATAATAATAATAATAATAATAATAATAATAATAATAATAATAATAATAATAATAATAATAATAATAATATATGAGATATGAGCCGGAATTCTTTCCCCACTTCCGTTGAAGAATTAAAAGGAGCATTTGAAGTTTAAATAATAATATATTATATATTATTATTATTATATTTTTCTTTTTCCCGTGTAAGTCAGTAACTGTTTGCTCTATCTAATATTGGTACCTGCTATCCAAATACTTTGTGCAACAAAATTATTGTTGCCTGTTCAGACCACTAACTTGAGATATGAGCCGGAATTCTTTCCCCACTTCCGTTGAAGAATTAAAAGGAGCATTTGAAGTTTAAATAGTTAAGAAATATCTTATTTTCATCAAGGCAACAGCTGCGTGTGCGGCTGTGAATGGTTATTTTAATTTGTTTTCGAGATTATCTCCGGTATTATTTTTTTTGCGAGATTTCATTTAGTGCCCACTATTGTGAAAAATCCTCTGTAGAAATAAATTCTAAGTCATTTTCTAGCATGTGCATACATATGCTGATGTGCTCATAAACTTCGTACTACTGAATCGCGATAAGCTATAATTTAGTGTAATGACATAGTACTACACTCGAACAAATTTTGCTCGAGATATTTTCCTGACGCCAACCCTATATGGAGGGATGTAATCACTATTGCGTGTTTTTGTGGTGGTTGGTAGTGAGGTATGTTGTGTGAATATGAAGCGGAAAGTGTTGGTACAAACACAAACACCCAGTACCCGAGCCAGAATAATTAATCAGATGTGATTAAAATCCCCGACCAGACCGGGAATCGAACCCAGGACCCTTTGAACCGAAGGCCTGAACGCTGACCATTCAGCCAAGGAGTCGGACATTAAATTTACTATTAAAGATTACTAATTATGTAGCAGACAGAGATAACTTCCTTCCGATCTATATTTGTTGGCGTTAGCCCCTTGTGATGGAGTGCGGAATAATAATAATAATAATAATAATAATAATAATAATAATAATAATAATAATAATAATAATAATAATAATAATAATAATAATAATAATCTGTTGTAAATATTTGTTCAGTTTCATAATCAAGAGGGGACTCCTTGCTTAAGCCGAGTCAGCCCCTTATGTTACCGGCACAAGCCGAGCCTTCCTAAATGGATGAAATAATAATAATACCCGTTAGAGGAGAGATCCTCACTTGGACTATGTGCAAGTAGGGCAGCATCCTGCTTCATGGATTTACCGAGCTCAGAACATTTTAAGCAAGCCTCAGACCTATGGGAGTAATGGAGTCCCACTCCCATTTGACAGGCGAGGGACTCTTTGGAAACAACTTGGCGAACGAAATGGAATTCGATGGGGAGCTATCAATATTAATGGGGCTTATGGAAGAAAGAAGGAAGAACTGGCTGAGTCAGCAAAGAGGATGCATCTGGATGTGCTAGAATTAAGTGATATTCGGGTAAAGGGAGATAATGAGAAAGAGATGGGAGATTATAAAGTTTACTTGACGGGTGTTAGAAAGGGAAGGGCAGAGTCTGGGGTAGGGCTCTTTATCAGGAATACCATTGCACGGAACATAGTTTCTGTTAGGCACGTAAATGAGCGAATGATGTGGGTAGATTTGTCAGTTGGAGGAATTAGGACTAGAATTGTGTCCGTGTATTCACCATGTGAGGGTGCAGATGAGGATGAAGTTGACAAGTTTTATGAAGCATTGGTGACATCGTAGTCAGGGTAAACAGCAAGGATAGAATAGTGCTAATGGGCGATTTCAATGCGAGAGTTGGGAATAGAACTGAAGGATACGAAAGGGTGATTGGTAAATGTGGGGAAGATATGGAAGCTAATGGGAATGGGAAGCGTTTGCTGGACTTCTGTGCTAGTATGGGTTTAGCTGTTACAAATACATTCTTCAAGCATAAGGCTATTCACCGCTACACGTGGGAGGCTAGGGGTACCAGATCCATAATAGACTATATCTTAACAGAATTCGAATTCAGGAAATCTGTTAGGAATGTACGAGTTTTCGCGGATTTTTCGATGATACAGACCACTATCTGATCTGTAGTGAACTAAGTATCTCTAGGTCTAGGGTAGAGAAAGTGAAATCTGTCTGAAAACGAATAAGGGTAGAAAATCTCCAGGACGAGGGAATTAGACAGAAGTACATGGATATGATTAGTAAGAAGTTTCGAACAGCAGACAGTAAGCAGGTTCAGGATATAGAAAGTGAATGGGTGGCATACAGGGATGCTGTAGTAGAAACAGCAAGGGAATGCCTAGGAACAGGGCCGATGACCTTCGATGTTAGGCCCTTTAAACAACAAGCAATCAAGCCTAGGAACAACTGTGTGTAAAGATGGGAAAAGGCGAACACCTTGGTGGAATGATGGAGAGCAGCCTGTAAACGTAAAAAGAAGGCTTATCAGAAATGGCTCCAAACAAGGGCCGAAGCAAACAGGGATTTTTACGTAGATGAAAGAAACAGAGCGAAACAAATAGTTGTTGAATCCAAAAGGAAGTCATGGGAAGATTTTGGTAGTAACCCGGAAAGGCTAGGTCAAGCAGCAGGGAAACCTTTCTGGACAGTAATAAAGAATCTTAGGAAGGGAGGGAAAAAGGAAATGAACAGTGTTTTGAGTAATTCAGGTGAACTCATAATAGATCCCAGGGAATCACTGGAGAGGTGGAGGGAATATTTTGAACATCTTCTCAATGAAAAGGAAATCATCCTGGCGGTGTTACAAACAGCCAGGCTCATGGGGAAGAGGAAAATGATGTTGGTGAAATTATGCTTGAGGAAGTGGAAAGGATGGTAAAAAACTCCATTGTCATAAGGCAGCAGGAATAGATGAAATTAGACCTGAAATGGTGAAGTACAGTGGGAAGGCAGGGATGAAATGGCTTCATAGAGTAGTCAAATTACCGTGGAGTGTTGGTAAGGTACCTTCAGATTGGAGAAAGCAGTAATTGCACCTATCTATAAGCAAGGGAACAAGAAGGATTGCAACAATTATCGAGGTATCTCATTGATTAGTATGTCGGGCAAGTTATTCACTGGCATCTTGGAAAGGAGGGTGCGATCAGTCGTTGAGAGGAAGTTGGATGAAAACCAGTGTGGTTTCAGACCACAGAGAGGCTGTCAGGATCAGATTTTCAGTATGCGCCAGGTAATTGAAAAATGCTACGAGAGGAATAGACAGTTGTGTTTATGTTTCGTAGATCTAGAGAAAGCATATGACAGGGTATCGAGGGAAAAGACGTTCAATACACTGGAGGACTATGGAATTAAAGGTAGGTTATTAAAATCAATCAAAGGCATTTATGTTGACAATTGGGCTTCGGTGAGAATTGATGGTAGAATGAGTTCTTGGTTCAGGGTAATTACAGGGGTTAGACAAGGCTGTAATCTTTCACCTTTGCTGTTCGTAGTTTACATGGATCATCTGCTGAAAGGTATAACATGGCAGGGAGGGATTCAGTTAGGTGGAAATGTAGTAAGCAGTTTGACCTATGCTGACGACTTAATCTTATTGGCAGACTGTGCTGAAACCCTGCAGTCTAATATCTTGGAACTTAAAAATAGGTGCAATGAGTATGGTATGAAAATTAGCCTCTCGAAGACTAAATCGATGTCAGTAGGTAAGAAATTCAATAGAATTGGATGTCAGATTGGTGATACAAAGCTAGAACAGGTCGATAATTTCAAGTATTTAGGTTGTGTGTTCTCTCAGGATGGTAATATAGTAAATGAGATTGAATCAAGGTGTAGTAAAGCTAATGCAGTGAGCTCGCAGTTGCGATCAGCAGTATTCTGTAAGAAGGAAGTCAGCTCCCAGACGAAACTATCTTTACATCGGTCTGTTTTCAGACCAACTTTGCTTTACGGGGCGAAAGCTGGGTGGACTCAGGATATCTTATTCATAAGTTAGAAGTAACAGACATGAAAGTAGCAAGAATGATTGCTGGTACAAACAGGTGGGAACAATGGCAGGAGGGTACTCGGAATGAGAAGATAAAGGCTAATTTAGGAATGAACTCGATGGATGAAGCTGTACGCATAAACCGGCTTCGGTGGTGGGGTCATGTGATGCGAATAGAGGAGTATAGGTTACCTAGGAGAACAATGGACTATGCTATGGATGGTAAGAGAAGCAGAGGGAGACCAAGGCGACGATGGTTGGACTCTGTTTCTAACGATTTAAAGATAAGAGGTATAGAACTGAATGAGGCCACAGCACTAGTTGCAAATCGAGGATTGTGGCGACGTTTAGTAAATTCTCAGAGGCTTGCAGACTGAACGCTGAAAGGCATAACAGTCTATAATGATAATGTATGCATGTATGTATGTATGTATGCATGTATAATAATAATAATAATAATAATAATAATAATAATAATAATAATAATAATAATGCTACGTCAACAATTTCTTATAGGTTGATATTTTGTTTTGTTTTGGTTATATTATTAAATAATAGTGGTCTTGGTTCCTTCTGTTCTTTAAGGATGTATTCTAAGGATGTCAAATTTCCTGTTAAAATTAGAGTGGAAGTACATGTAAGCTTGTATAAATCGATGGATGTTAGGTTTATTATCACAGAATATTATTGAATATATCTCAGGATTTGTGGAAAAGATGTTTGTCAATTCTCTACAATGTGATACTCAAAAGGAAAATCCTTATCCATTCGTTTCTTTGAAGAATACGGGTAATTTCTATGTTCCTACGAAAGATGTTGATCATGAGTGAAAACTTACTGAGATCTATTTTAGAGAGAATACATGTAATGGTTTAAGCTCAGTCATGAAAGGGAACATACCGAATGAAGCCATAGCTGTTTGTATAAAATATTTTTTCTCAAGATCTAAATCCAACGGACACGTATGTTTATCGCCTTATTAGCATAATGTCATCACTGTTCTTGAAAATACATGTTAATCATGTTGTAGGAGAGTTGAATGGAAACAGATCTGACCATAGATCGGTCTTAAGAAGATGGCGATTTTTAAGCATTTGTAAATTGATACTGGTAGACTGTTTCTTTTTTTAACAGTAAAATAAAGGAGCTAATAGATCTAATTAATCAGTATTATTGTTATTATTTCTATGTGCTTTTAATTATTTTCATTATCTCCTGTCCAATATTCCTGTTTCGGCTACTAGTTTACATTAATGCATCGGGATAGTGTAGTGACGTAAGATGGGGGCCGCCGCACGCTCTCGGTTTCAGAATCCTACTGCTCATTGCCAGTCTAAATCTATATGACTGTGCGTACAGCCCACAAGTGAGCAACAGTCATCACATGCACGATACAAGCTACAAGCTTAGGAAGGTAATTAACGAAAATCGTATTACAATGCTACAATCATTCGAACCTTGGGGCATTCGCCTTTGTAAAAATTGTAATGCTACATCTACACTAATGAGAATATGAACAAGCTTTCCAGTCGGTCGAATAACATTCATAGCATGAGCTACAAATTAATGATAATAATAATAATAATAATAATAATAATAATAATAATAATAATAATAATAATAATAATAATAATAATAATAATAATGGCGTATGGCCTCCGAGGAGGTCAGATGCAGGTCTTTAGAGTTGACGTCCTATAGATGACTTGCGCATCTGTATGATGGTGGGCCGTGGAGCCGGTCAATAATGATAATTTTTTTCTCTCCTTCTTTCTTTCTTTCTTTCTTTCTTTCTTTCTTTCTTAATCCGTTTACCATCCAGGGTTGTTTATTTCCCTCGGACTCAAGAGCAGTGTCCTGGAGCGTGAGACTTTGGGTCGGGGATACAACTATAGAAAAGGACCAGTACCTCGCCCAGGCGGCCTCACCAGCTATGTGACCACAGGGTTATTGTGAGAGGATTGGAATATTGGAAGGGATAGACAAGGACGAGGGAACGAAACGACCGTGGTCTTAAGTGAGGTACCATCCCGGCGTTTGCCTGGAGGGGAAGTGGAAAACTACGGAAAACCACTTCGAATATGACTGAGGAGGGAATCGAACCGCCCTCTACTCAGTTGACCTACGGATGCTCAGTAGACCCTCTTCCAGCCCTCATACCACTTTTCAAATTTTGTGGCAGAGCCGGTAATCGAACCCGGGCCTCTAAGAGTAGCAGCTAATCACACTAAGCACTACACCCCAGGCGCGGATCAATAATAATAATAATAATAATAATAATAATAATAATAATAATAATAATAATAATAATAATAATAATAATAATAATAATAATAGGAAGATTTTCTACAACGAAGAGTGTTTATCTAGAGACCTCAAAATACAACACAGTAGTTGTGAATGTCTATTACTGAATTACAGTACAAGCAGATTAAATTTGAAATACTGGAAAGAACAATTATGAGGAAAATACTCGGTCCGATGAGAAGTACAGAACTCTGAACATTAAGAGGTAATGATTAAAAATATCAGAACATGGAAAACAGAAGAAAAACAATATGGAAGAGGCAAGTGATATTTTTTGGACATTTAAGCCTGTAAAGAATGGATGGCAACACGTTAACCAAACAGATCTCCAAGTATCTTTGGAACAAGAAGTCAACAACTACCTGGATTCTTAAAGTCGAGAAAAGTTTGGAAAGAAACAATAGTCTATAGAAGAAAAAGAAGCAACACAGAGAGTGTAAAAAATGGAAGGATTCCAAAGTCGGAAGGGAATGAAAACAGGCCGAATATCGTCCGAGAAGAGGAAAAGGGGACATAGTGAGAAGATAAACGGGTACTGGAGGAAGAACTTTTTTTCTTTTTTTGCTAGTTGCTTTACGTCGCACCGACACAGATAGGTCTTATGGCGACGATGGGGCAGGAAAGGCCTAGGAATGGGAAGGAAGCGGCCGTGGCCTTAAGGTAGAGCCCCAGCATTTGCCTGGTGTGAAAATGAGAAACCACGGAAAACCATCTTCAAGGCTGCCGACAGTGGGGTTCGAACCCACTATCTCCCGGATGCGAGCTCACAGCTGCGCTCTCCTAACCGCTCGGCCAACTCGCCCGGTGGAGGAAGAACAAGGAACAACAAAGGATGAAGCATTGCAATTGGCACGTGGTCCCTAGAAGATCCTAATGGTGACAGAATACTACTACTACTACTACTACTACTACTACTACTATATCTACTATTATTATTATTATTATTATTATTATTAATACAACTTCCCCCATGAGGAGGCTTCCACATGAACAAAGTATGTCGACTGCACAGTATTTTGTCTTCTAAGTTAGCTAGTGTGCCAGATAGAAATACCCATCACAAGGCTCAGGAATAAGTTTGGAACGAATTTGGAATGGTGCCTGATGTATGGTTCTTCAAATGTTATATAGATGGTTGCGGAGTATGGTAACTCTGCACGTCAATTTCCAGGATCGACATTTTTTATGGCTCTGCTGGGAGACCTATGGATGAATTCTAATGAATTTTGTCGGGTGAACACCGAATGTGTCTGGAAAAGTCTTTTACGGCTCACAACGTACGACATGGTGTGCCGGATAGACTTTTTCCCGTCCTATATTATTCCAGCTGACTCTGGTGGGTTTACACCTGTGATATTGGGATCTCAATGCCAACACTCTCCAGAGAGAGACCCTAAACAAGATATATGACATAAGAAATGTGATTAAACACAATGACACTCTTCGTTCAATCAAGCGAAGTCACATTCCTCGAAACAAGTTAATAGTAAGAAAATAATCTATGGGGAATATAATTTACCATTTGTGAATTTTGGATCTTTTGGATGTTTAAGATTTTTAAAATTTCGGTGATCCATTTAATTGTTTTGGCTTTAAGTTACTCCTATTTTCATACGATTCGACTGCTTATTTTGTGAGTCTGCCAGGGTTCATACTTTAGGTTTATGCGTACAGATTTAACGTTTGTTTTCCAATGTCGCTGTGAACATCTGTGTATCATTTAATTTTCTGTTAGTTTCTGAGCTTGTATTGTTTGTCTTCGAGTTCTGGACCTATAGGTTTCCTAATGATTTTGCGTTCCTCTCTTCTCAATGTTTCCTTGTGAATTTTGCCGGTCCATCGAAATATTCTGGTTTAATGACTCTACGTCTTACAAGTTAGTTCTCTACGTCCGGCTCCGTGGCTAACTGGTCCAAGGGATCCTGGATTTGATTCCTGACTGGGTCATGGATTTTAACAATTGGTATTTCCTCATAGATTGTTCGTACTCTCTTTTTTATTATATTTCTTCCCAGGTACGGCACTATCGTCACACTCGCACTTGTCGCCAAAGGGTGATAACCCGACAGACCTGCACCAGAGCCTCTGTGGAAGCCACATGCCATTATTATTAGTATTATTATTAGTATTAGTATTAGTATTAGTATTAATTCTGTGTGTTTGGAAACGCAACATTGTAGATATTTTTTATGAGTCGATAGACTATGCTGTTATTTTTTGGCATTTAATTACCTTGGCTTTAGTTTCAGTTCTGTTTTCCAGACTTGTTTCACCTTGATATCTAAACTGTGGAACTCGTTTGATTTTGCCGTATTTTGTTTTCCTGCATTGACTTCTTCTTCTTCTCGTTATTATTATTATCATCATCATCATAATCATCATTCTTCTTCTTCTTCTTCTTCTTCTTCTTATTATTATTATTATTATTGTTACCGTGTTTTGGTGGTAGTTATGCATGAAAGAAGGTGCTGGGTGGTGAATAGGTCTCAAGCTACTAAAGTGAAAATTAATTTTAAAATTTAACAAGGTTATATTTTCTTTGCAAAATTAGGTAACAACAAATAGAACAGGTACTTAGTAGCCGAAACACGATTGAAAAATACATTTACATAGATACCCCATTTGGGGCTTCAAAAGTCAGAAACATAATTCTTGAGCAATGAGCCCAACCTTACAATGAACACCATACAACAAAGGGGCCGAAAACCCCCAAACATGCCAAAAACATTTGCTTCCAATTACACCCAAAAAGCCTCCTTGAGGCAGAAACACAATTTTCAAGAAAGGGCAACTTCCCCCTAAAATACAAGCCTATCATAGGCCACTCCGAACTCCACTTTTAAGCTGTCCTCCAAGGACGTATACACAGGGGTAAAATACCCAACCTACTGAGGTCTGTTAAATGACAAGAAGGTTAATACATGACCTCTAAAATACAATTTGAGAGGAGGCGAACTTGCACTCCTAATACACTTTGCTTAAGACCTACTTGGCACTAGGCCATTAATACAAGGGCTAATCCCATACTACAGAGGTGACTTAATAACAATTTACATTACATTACGGAAGAATTGGTTGAGAAAAATAAGTTCACCTCAGGACGATGTGAGTGGGAGCTCGAGAGGGTTAAGCACTCTCTATCCCGATATGTCGTTTGAAAGATAGAATAGATACCAGTAGTTTTTACATTTTAAAGGAAAGTTACATGGTGGAAGGCCTAGAACCCGCCCCGAAAGTTAAACTGCTGAGCTAGCAAAGAAAGAATTTATTAATCGGCCATTACCTTATTGTTGACGGCTGGAGAAGAAAGAGGCGCTTCCCGCCCCCTGCTGTGTATAGTACGCGCACCTTTTCTTGAGCCCTTACGCACTGAAAGATGGAACAGAAGTGGCCCGGAGACCCGAAAATCAGCAGTTTATATCCTCTCGCGGAAGGTTCTAGGCGTTAGGGGAAAGAAAACACCCTCCCACAAACTCTTTATTGGGTAGGACCCCGCAACAGATTCAAGTTGGGGGAAGATACACCAGATTGGTCAGAAATTAATAGAAGAAATTCGGGATTGGATACATTCATAACAAGGGGAAGAAAGGGGTAAATATTGCCAACTTAAACAATGACAGAAAGAAATTTAACAAAGAACAAACTCTTGAAATTAAATTTTCTCCAAAAAAATAGTTCTTTGACTCCGCACTAGGTTGCACTATTGTAGATCTTCAGTAGTGTCCTCTAGAAGAGAAAGTTCACACTTCTTACTTCAAGCGAAACAAAACCACATCAAAAGTGACACAGTTCTAAAACTCCAAGATTTACAGGTAGTGACATCTTCTGAGAAGGTAGAAAATTAATACCGTCAATAAAGTTCAGACTTCCTCCAGCAGAGGAGTTTTAACTGGCGCGCATTTAAATTATCGGCGTGGAGGTGTACCACCCGGTACAGACCTCCCCCCCCAAAGTTCCTCCAAGGGGTAACACAGAAGAGCATAAACTTTTGTTTGAAAATAAGGTCCAAGTTTTGATGTTGATATTAAAATAAATTGCAGAAGTATTTGAGAAATTCCAAAATTTTGTTGTTGCAGGTGAGGCAAAGTCTTTCTGTTTGTAGTAGTTGAATTCTGAAGATAAACTTTTAATACTTAAAAGTGAAGAAAAATTTTGCAATGTCCACCAAATATTGCTGTTGAATTCCCAAGTGTAGTCATCTCTTATAGTGACTGTCCATGTAGTTGATGTAGGCTAAGTTGGATGGCCAGACCGGCCGTTGCAGTTTGCGTCCAAAGGGAACCGCTCGGACCCCTCAAGTACCCTGAGATACCGCTCGCCCGCACTATGAGGGGAGCAGAGGTGTAGAAGCACGCCGCGCCCGCGGTGAACATATACAGGCTGCGGGCAAGTAGCAGGTCGTGCGCCGCACATCAGCCTAGGCCGGGAGGAGAGCTCCGGCTCGCCGTGCACATGTCGTCCTCGCTGGGGCCGAGGGGGCCCGTCCTCGAACCCAGCCGCGGGACAGCGCCGCGCGGCTGCGGGGGCACTGAAACATTAAAGCTAGGCAGCAGAATTGTGTTGGACTATCATCTTCTTTGAGGGTACAGGCTTGTGGAGAGGTTGAGGGGCCA
Organism: Anabrus simplex; assembly: GCF_040414725.1. Taxonomy (NCBI): domain Eukaryota; kingdom Metazoa; phylum Arthropoda; class Insecta; order Orthoptera; family Tettigoniidae; genus Anabrus; species Anabrus simplex. Next base: position 1,535,643,754 of record NC_090265.1, on the reverse strand, counting down.
GCGGCGTGCAAATATCCATGGCATAAGTTAAGCCACTGTGTAAGGTGGAGCAGGAGACGGGAGCGTGGTAATGGCCGTGGCAAGGACAGGATGGCAGTTTAACGGATCGGGGCAGGTTTTACAAAAGGCTTACATCTAAAACCAAAATATTACAGAAGGGGCAGAATGCCTGAAAAGCGAAACTCAAAAAAAAAATATAACCTTCATATCCTTTCAAAATAATATGAAGCAAGTTAACACAGAAATTACACCGGTTTCACCTGGGACAGGTGAACCCTAAATATCCTCTCGGTGGCTGGATTGCTTAATAACAACGTAACCGGGGTGAGGAAATCGAGAATAACACATGGCCCATGGAATCTGGGGGCAAGCTTGCCCGCGGGAACAAAATTTTTGACCATTACTTGGTCACCTACCTTTAAAGGGGTGGGTCTCAATCCACGATCATACCTTTCCCTAACCTTTTCATGAGATACTTTAAGATTAGCTTTAGCCTTCTTCCAAAGATCTTTAATGTTGTCCGGATCTATTGTCTCGGGCAGAATGTCACTCAGAGACCAGAGGTTAGAGAGCGGCGTGTTGGGAACAAACTTAAACATCAAAGAAGTTGGAGTAAACTTGTGAGATTCATGAACCGCCGAATTCAAAGCAAAAGCTATCCAATGCAGGGACGTGTCCCACCTGGAATGATCTTCATGATGATAGGCAATAAGTGCGGACCTGAGATTACGGTTAACCCGTTCAGCCAGGGATGGTTGAGGGTAATAAGCAGACGTAGTTACATGAGAGATGGACAAGTCAAAACAGAATTTACGAAAAAGATTAGATGTAAAAGCCTTAGCATTATCAGATACAATATATTGGCACGGACCAAAAGAAGCAAAAATAGAATTTAAGCAAGTAATTGTAGACTGAGCGGTAGCCAGCTTAGTCGGAAATAACCACAAAAATCTTGTAAAACCATCTACGCATAGAAAGATGAACTTGTTGGCATTCCCCTTTGACTGGGGGAAGGGTCCTACATAATCAATATACAGGCGTTCCATGGGGCGCGACGCTTGCTGAGAAGACAAGAGGCCTACCTTGGTGGACATGGTCGGTTTACTGAGCAAACAAGATTTACAAGCTTTTACAAGTTCACGAATTTCGCCGTCCATACCTTTCCAGATGAACATTTCACGAATCTTTTCACGGGTTTTAAAGATTCCAAGATGCCCTCCTAATGGGGTCTCATGATAATACTTGAAGATCATAGGTACAAGAACCGCTGGAACAACAACTTTCATCAACTTATCATGCCTCGAAAGGCAACATAGAACACCATTCCTCAGAACATAAGGGACAGCATGTTCCCCAGAAGAAAGGGTTTCCATTATCGGAGCCAGCGTCGGATCTTCACGTTGGTATTTCTCAATATACCTAAAAAGCATGGGAGCATCTGTTAAGATGGCATTAACACCAGATAGTATGGACTCGGGAGGTGATGAACTGTCGACCGGTTCCTGGGTCTCGACGTCGTTAGAAAACATACGGCTGAGTCCATCAGCAACAACATTTTCGGTACCTTTGATATGCCTGACATCAAATTGGAAGGCAGAAATACGGATGGCCCAACGGGCTATACGACCAGTACGACGCGGCCTACCTAAGACCCAGCTTAGGGCTTGATTATCTGTCTCCAGGTCGAATTTGACATGTTCCAGATAGAGACGGAACTTCTCTAAGGCGAATAAGACTGCCAAACCTTCGAGCTCATAGATGGAATACTTGGCTTCTTGAGCCGACAATGTCCTAGACGCATAGGCGATGGGGCGCCTCCCTAGTTCAGTCTCTTGAAGAAGGACTGCGGCTACCGCTGACGACGACGCGTCGGTTTGGACGATGAATGTCTTCGAGAAATCAGGCATAGCAAGTACAGGGGCATTACAAAGTGCTAATTTAAGGTCTTCAAAAGCGGCTTGTTGAGAAGGTCCCCACTCGAATTTGATGCCTTTCCTACGAAGAAGGTTTAAGGGCGCCGCTCTATTAGCAAAGTTAGGAATGAACTTTCTGAAGAAATTCACCATACCAATGAACCTGGCGATACCTTTAATGTCCTTGGGAGGTTTAAAATCACGGATGGCCTGTGTTCTAGAATGATCGACTGCTACACCATCGGGTGACACAATATGCCCTAGGAATGACATAGAGGGCTTAGCAAAGGCAACCTTGGACAACTTAACAGTTAACCCAGCCTTACGAAGGCGATCGAGAACTTCTCGCAGATGATCTACATGTTCTTCAAAAGTCTCTGAAAATACGACGACATCATCTAAATAGTGATATAAGTACTCGAATTTGATGTCGGAGAAGACCCTATCTAGTAGCCTAGTGAGCACAGCTGCTCCCGTAGGGAGCCCGAAAGGCACGCGGTTGTATTCATATAAATTCCAGTCCGTGGCAAACGCTGTAAGGTGTTTAGACTCTTCGGCAAGGGGAATTTGATTATAGCCCTGATTTAAGTCCAAGATGGTGAAGAACTTGGCCTTACGAAACCATGAAAAACAAGAATGAAGGTCAGGAAGGGGCACAGATTGCAACACCACCTTCCGATTGAGAGCCCTGTAATCAATGACAGGACTGAAGCCTCCTTGGGGTTTCGGGACTAGAAAAATAGGCGATGAATACGCCGACTTAGAGGGCCTAATAATACCATCCTTCAACATCTGATCGATAATTTCTTTCAGAGCCTTCATTTTAGGTGGAGATAGCCTATAAGGTGGAAAACGGACAGGAATAGAATCCGTGACCTCAATTTTGTATTCAATAAGGTCAGTAACACCAAGAGTATCAGAGAACACCTCGGGAAACGACTGACACAGTTTGCGAATACTATCAGCCTGCTCCTCAGGTAGATGTCTAAGGTCTAACAACATCTCATCCTGGGTAGGCGAAATAGAAGAACATGACACAGAATTACACTTTAATAGTGGTATTTTACAACTAGAAGCAAATTTGAATGTGCACGACCTAGACTGGAGACCGAGCACAAGACCAGTGTGAGAAATAAAGTCAGCTCCCAATATAATGGGGCAAGACAATTGCTTGGCCACAAACAATTTAATTTTCCATGTAAACTTAAAAATACGAATATTGACCAGTAAGGAACCTAGAATTACTAATGGAGATGAATTAGCCGAAACGTATTGAACAGGAGAAGAGACATAGTCAGGAAGTTTACAAACCGATTTCAATTTAGAATACCATTCAGCCGAAATAATCGAACAAACACTGCCTGAATCTAAGAGAGCTGTTATAGGCTCGTTATTTAACTCAATTTTAAGAAAAGGAACAGGTGCGGGGATATCCGCCGCAATCCTAAGACATTCTTTAGGGCATTCAAAAGATGAATTTGAAGGCTGATCGTTCTCTACATTTACAACCTGTTTACTAGGGGCTGAGTCTCGGTAAGATGGATTAGTCGACTCAGCCGAAGCCACTAGTCACTTTTTATCATTGGCATAGGTGGAATTTGCACCAGAAGTTGGGCAGGAGGGGGTGCTATTTGAGTTGGGACAATTCTTGGCAATATGTGAGAAAGCCCCACATTTAAAACAGCCTTGTGATGACCCGGCTCCATTCCTTGTCCCACTTGACTTGATCAGCGGACACTTGTTGCGCAGATGGTCAGGCGACCCGCAAGCATAACATTTACGGGGATTGACTGGTCGGCGAGGTGGAGGCCGAGTGTTACTAAAGGAAGGCGGGGGTTCTTTCGCGACACGCAAAGAATCGGCGTATCTAACTCCTTCCGCTGATACGGCCAATGCTTCAAGTTCAGAAAAGGTTTGCGGGCACGCCGCGAAACACAAATACGACCTATAGGGAGGTGAAATTCCCTCTACAATAGCCTGTACAATCTGATCTTCAGGAAAATGAAGGGCAAACACCCTAGTATAAAACTTAATGTCCTGTATGAAATCAGCCAAGTTTTCATCCAAGCGCTGTACACGATAATAGTACTTCTGAATAAGGGAGGACCTGGCCCTAGCCGGGATGAAGTTAGCTAGCAAATGGGCATGGAAATCCTCAATAGATGATTGCTCGGCAATGGCTCTAACTATTTTGTCAGAGAGAATACCAATAGCATACGGATAGATAATTTGCAAGATTTGACATGGAGAAAGAGAAAAAACAAGGGCATGATCCTGAAATTCCACTAGAAATCTTAAAAATGAAATTACGTCACTGGTGGTATTAACGGAAAACTTAGATATACCTCTGAGCAACATTGCCAATGGATGAGGCAAGCTACTAAACCCGGGTGACATAGTAGGTAAAGGTTTCAATGGCAAAGAAGTTAATTCAGAACGGATGTTACTCAGCGATGCACGGCGTTCAGACTCTTTGTCCAATGGGGCAGAGATAGTTTGAGCAGCGATGGTTTTCCTATTTACTTCTCCCTTAGCAGGTTCTTCCTCGCTACCTACATTCACTATGGTGGGCTGATCAGATTTGGGAGGAACTTCCCCAGTTAACAATTGAGTGACCTTACTAGATAATTCGGAAATATTTTCCAGGAGCGTACTAGCTTCCTTCCTCTGAACGTCATTCAGTTTTAGAGACAACAGATCGTTAACCCTATTCGAAAAATGATATAGCCTGCCTTGCACACGCTTAATTTGATTCGGAGACGGATCATTTTCATCAAAAAAACTAACTACAGAAGCTAGCCCAGTAACATTCTCCGTGATCGTGGAAAGAGAATCGTCAATTTCTTTCTCTCCCAAATTGGGGATGGAAATGGGCAAATCAAGGGACTCTCTAAGCTTGTTAGTGTCTACTGCAACCGTGCCTCCAGATTGCACATTTCTGATATGTAATTCATAGATCAACTCCTCTTTGCGCAAATAATTAAGATGGAGAACATCGCGAGGGCCTGGCATGATGACAGAACAATTTTGAAAAAGTCAAAAAATTCCAGCAACTGAGAAAATGGTTAGAGTTCGGATCAAAACAATGTGTAGCCGTCAAAAGGGGCTAAATTGAGACCCATTCAACCACGCTCTGCTACCACTTGTTACCGTGTTTTGGTGGTAGTTATGCATGATAGAAGGTGCTGGGTGGTGAATAGGTCTCAAGCTACTAAAGTGAAAATTAATTTTAAAATTTAACAAGGTTATATTTTCTTTGCAAAATTAGGTAACAACAAATAGAACAGGTACTTAGTAGCCGAAACACGATTGAAAAATACATTTACATAGATACCCCATTTGGGGCTTCAAAAGTCAGAAACATAATTCTTGAGCAATGAGCCCAACCTTACAATGAACACCATACAACAAAGGGGCCGAAAACCCCCAAACATGCCAAAAACATTTGCTTCCAATTACACCCAAAAAGCCTCCTTGAGGCAGAAACACAATTTTCAAGAAAGGGCAACTTCCCCCTAAAATACAAGCCTATCATAGGCCACTCCGAACTCCACTTTTAAGCTGTCCTCCAAGGACGTATACACAGGGGTAAAATACCCAACCTACTGAGGTCTGTTAAATGACAAGAAGGTTAATACATGACCTCTAAAATACAATTTGAGAGGAGGCGAACTTGCACTCCTAATACACTTTGCTTAAGACCTACTTGGCACTAGGCCATTAATACAAGGGCTAATCCCATACTACAGAGGTGACTTAATAACAATTTACATTACATTACGGAAGAATTGGTTGAGAAAAATAAGTTCACCTCAGGACGATGTGAGTGGGAGCTCGAGAGGGTTAAGCACTCTCTATCCCGATATGTCGTTTGAAAGATAGAATAGATACCAGTAGTTTTTACATTTTAAAGGAAAGTTACATGGTGGAAGGCCTAGAACCCGCCCCGAAAGTTAAACTGCTGAGCTAGCAAAGAAAGAATTTATTAATCGGCCATTACCTTATTGTTGACGGCTGGAGAAGAAAGAGGCGCTTCCCGCCCCCTGCTGTGTACCTTACGCACTGAAAGATGGAACAGAAGTGGCCCGGAGACCCGAAAATCAGCAGTTTATATCCTCTCGCGGAAGGTTCTAGGCGTTAGGGGAAAGAAAACACCCTCCCACAAACTCTTTATTGGGTAGGACCCCGCAACAGATTCAAGTTGGGGGAAGATACACCAGATTGGTCAGAAATTAATAGAAGAAATTCGGGATTGGATACATTCATAACAAGGGGAAGAAAGGGGTAAATATTGCCAACTTAAACAATGACAGAAAGAAATTTAACAAAGAACAAACTCTTGAAATTAAATTTTCTCCAAAAAAATAGTTCTTTGACTCCGCACTAGGTTGCACTATTGTAGATCTTCAGTAGTGTCCTCTAGAAGAGAAAGTTCACACTTCTTACTTCAAGCGAAACAAAACCACATCAAAAGTGACACAGTTCTAAAACTCCAAGATTTACAGGTAGTGACATCTTCTGAGAAGGTAGAAAATTAATACCGTCAATAAAGTTCAGACTTCCTCCAGCAGAGGAGTTTTAACTGGCGCGCATTTAAATTAGCGGCGTGGAGGTGTACCACCCGGTACAATTATTATTATTATTATTATTATTATTATTCGTCTAGGCCTACGATGGACCACGTGGTTCTTAACTCTGACGAGCTTTTTTCTTCCGCTTAGCCCAGTATTCCTTCATTCTAGTAGCGCTATGGATGTCTTTTCTTTCTTGAGTCCATTACACTCCTACTCCTCGACGCAGTGATTTAGTTGTTAGTGACTGGAGTCAGATGTCTTGACTAAATTTCTGAACTTATCTCGGTTGTAAATGTCAGTATGATCAATGTTTAGGTATTGTAGGTCTTTCCGAACTAAATTCGTCCATTTGGCATTTCTTGCTTTCGCTCTAGATACAGTGTTTAAGATCCTTGACGTGAGCCTCTGGCTATCTATCCTGACTACGTGACCATAGAACATAGTCTTCTCTTCCTCATAGCTGTTGTAATGCTCTCTATTTTACTGTACAGTTCCTTGTTGTGCATGAATCTGTAGCCATGTCCTTGGACCCATAATACTTCTGAGGATCTTTCGCTCTTTCAGTTTCAGTTTTCTGAGTTGTCCTTTCCGAGTCATGTTTAGGCATTCTGAGGCGTACAGAACAGATGGTCTTACTACCGTGTTGTAGTGTCTCTAAGATTCAAGGAGAGGGATTTAGACTTGTGTATGTTCTTACAAAGATGATAAGCTCTTTCTAATTTAGTGCATCTATTCTTCATTCCAAGGTCCTCATTAACATTTGGGGTTATCCATTCTCCAAGATATTTGAATGAGTTGGCCTTGTGTATTATTTTGCCCCCCTAAAGAAATGAAGTTGGGTGTTTCTCTTATGTTGGTCAGAAATTCTGTTTTATTGACAGCGATCTTTAGCCCTACTTTAGCTGCTATGCGTTCTAGGGAGGATAGCTGGTACGTAGCTTCTTCCATACTTGAAGCTAAGGGTGTGAGGTCATCTGCGAAGGCTAAGCAAGTAACTGTTAACTTGTCTTTTTTGTAGCCGATTTTTAATCCAGAGTTGTCAGCTAGTGTGTTCGTCCATTCCTGAATGACCTTATCCAGCACACAGTTAAAGAGGATAGTGGACAAAACATTATTATTATTATTATTATTATTATTATTATTATTATTATTATTATTATTATTATTATTATTATTAGGCTTGTGGTATAGGGGCCTCTTACCCGACATTCCGGAGTTCGATATCAGGCCCGTCCAAAGATTACGATGCTAGATGGAGGGTTCCACGACGTTCACTAATCCGTTTGAGTTCAGCAGGAAAGCTGCCTGAAATGAGAGGCACCGGGTGAGTTGGCCGTGCGGTTAGAGGCACGCAGATGTGAGCTTGCATCCGGGAGATAGTGGGTTCGAATCCCACTGTCGGCAACCCTGAAGACGGTTTTCCGTGGCTTCCCATTTTCACACTATGCAAATGCTGGGGCTGTACCTTCATTAAGGCCACGGCCGCTTCCTTCCAACTCCGAGACCTTTCCCATCCCATCGTCGCCATAGGATCTACAGTATCTGTGTCGGTGAGACGTAAAGCAACTAGAAATGAGAAGTAACCGACTCGGTAAAGAAAGTGAAGCAATTCGGCTGAGGAAGTCGTCATGCTGACCATGTCATCTGATTGGATAGGATATACCACAAGTTATTATTATTATTATTATTATGATTATTATTATTATTATTATTATTATTATTATTATTATTATTATTATTATTATTATTATTAGTAGTAGTAGTAGTAGTAGTAGTAGTAGTTTAACGTACCACTAATTCAGGTACATATTCGACATCAATGGGATCATAATAATTTCATGTGGCTATTTCCAGCCGATTGCAGCCTTAGCAAGGCAGACCCTCCGATGAGATTATTTTCAGGGCAAACGATGGTGAGATTCGCATGCACAATTTCCAAAATGCAAGCTTACAGGTTTAATGTAAAGTTGCATGACCTCCGGAGAGGCCTGGCGTAGGTCTCTCGAGTTAACGCCCAGATGTGAGCTGCGGGTCTGTGAGGAAGAGGCCCTACATAGGATGAATTCTAACTTTAAGTACGGTATATTCACTCGGCCCCAAATCAGTGGTGTTAATTAATTAAATTTAAACTCACTGACTAGATCGAGAATTGACCCGGGATCTCTTGGACCAAAAGCCGCCACGCTACCAAATTAGTCATGGACCTGGCCAGTTTACAGGTACATGGCCGGTAACGGGAAGTCAACTCTTCTTCTTCTCCTTATTCCTATTAATCATCAAAGTCTTTTTATCATTATTATTTTAGCAAAAGCTGAATCAAGAAATAAACATTCTTTTTATGGAGATACGAAGACAATCACAAATTACCCCTGAATTTCGATAACGATGAGAGGGCGATACCGAGAGTGACACCGAAACATATTTATATATCAAATCTTTTGTCAACAATCCAAGTTTGTAAATCAAACCTGGATGTACTATACTTTCTGTTCAGATAATGAGTGCATGAAGTATTTCATTGTTCGCAGGCTAATGCACTGAGCGTTCTGAACTCTTGAAGGACGCCCAGCGAGTCTACAGTACTATTAAAACCCAGTGCTTATTCCAATGCCCAGAGCTGTACACAATGGGGGCCTCTCGATTCATTCCTCCAATTAGCTGGTACACCACATGGTGGCCGCAACCTCCATGCATAGTTTGCTTAGTTAACAAGCCTTCTGGCTCACAACTACTTCACAGGAAATACTACAAGAGTTGATGCAAACTCTTTCGTACTCCTGTCACCTTAGAAGTGTCAAATTGCCACTAATTATTCTAAATTTCATCATTAATTTTCCATATAGAAATTTTACAAGAAAATACTTGTAGAAAATATGTACGGGTGTTGGAAAAATAATGTCCAATAATCTCTGTCGATGATAAAGAGTGTGAGGATAGTCAACACTACAGTAGGTTAGGAACCGATACTTTAACTAGAAATTTTCTTCCAGAGACAAATGGAGAAAGCAAGGTTTTGTAGTTTTGCAAACACAATTTATCAAGTGGTCGTATCTGCGGTCATTCTACTTAGTCCCAGGTCGATTTTTACATTCGGTGGTCTCCATGAGGGAACGGACTTCATATTAAGCTCGCGTAAAATTTCGGTGTCGGTTTATGATTATTATTATTATTTTGCTTGTTGAAGATTTGAATCCCAGACACCAAGTAAATGGGATTCAAAGGATACCTAACTATGATTTAAGACGTTATGGTGGTGATGGTGGGGAATGCCCTTTCGAACTTTGGGTTGCAGACCTCATCCTAAACGATGTTTCGTTGCTTATACCATTTGAATATGGATAATAATTACGGCTTAGTGGGTTGGTTCCTATCCTCATTTTCATTGCCTTGGTCCCTTGATCACGGCCTATTATTATCGGGCCGCTTTTTTTTTGCAAGTTGCTTTACGTCACACCGACACAGATAGGTTTTATGGCGACGATGAGACAGGAAAGGGCTAGGAGTGGGAAGGAAGCGGCCGTGCCTTAATTATGGTACAGCCCCATCAATCGCCTGGTTTGAAAATGGGAAGCCACAGAAAATCATTTTCAGTGCTGCCGACGGTGGGGCTCAAACGTACTATCTCCCGAATACTGGAAACTGGCCGCACTTAAGCGACTGCAGCTATCGAGCTCGGTTACCGAATTTTTCATTCATCCTATAGGCTATATGTATGCATGTAGGTACGCATGCAAGTACAGTATCTACACCAATGAGCCATTACCTTTTGACCCCCCTACCTAATACATTGTATGACCACCTTTTGTCTGTCAGTCAGTCAGTCAGTTGATGATAGTAATTTGATTGCTGGGGGGATAGTCGATGTGGATATTTGAAATTATTACTGTCGTGAATAGAGGTCAGTATAGCTCTCAGTGAAGATGCTAGTTATTTATTAAGACAATGGCATGAACATTACATTCTTAAGTTAGTGAAGATGTATCACGACGTAAAGAAGAGGGCGATACGTTTCAAGTACATTTATTCGAATTTATTGTAACCAAAACTATTATAATGCCCTTTCCGTAATATGTCACAATCGATACGACGCGCACGCCGAGAATCGAAGTGTCGAACTATGAAGTGTAGAATTTATGAGGTGTACACCTGAGGGATTTAGAATACATGATATTTTAATGAGCATTATTAGAACTCTACCATCCTTAAATTGGTAAAGATTAGTAGCAGTTGGAGGTGAAATTAAACTGATCTTTGTATGAGTGAAGTTATATCGGACAGAAACTGAGCAATTTATAACTTTCAAATAGCTAACGTAAAGTATATGTGCTAAATATATATATTAAAATTACGGTAATGCAGTGCACTGGCAAAATTAAGAGAGGAGAAGACGAACAGCTATGAAGGAATGGACCAGGACGGACCGTGGTATCCAGACCGAGATGAATATGGAACCATTGGAGGCTGTCATAATGTCCCCGTTGGTAAGATTCCCGACTAGTCAGCGAACTCAGGTTTGTTCAGTTCACACAGTTGATTAAAGATAATACACATAATTGTGGGGCTAAAATTTCGGGGAACTTATACTTCAACAAAAGCGGACAGGACCCGTGCAAACATCACGATGAGATCCTAACATAGCGTGCCTATAGGCCTACGTCCACGGGAATGTCTACTTCTAATTATTTATATCAAAAAATATGAATGGGTCGGCGCACAAAGGAGATTACACACTGAACACGATAACTGCAAGTATGTCCCTAAAGCTAGTGGATTTAAGAACGATGTACAATACCATTATTCACAACCTAATGAAAAATAAACACACACATGAAATCACTTATATGAACATACACCCGCAAACATGTTTCCAAATATCCATTTTTCAATAAATCTGAACAAAAAAAAAAAAAAAAAAAAAAAAACTGAACGACAAGAATCTCAATCTCGCACCATCAAGTATGACATTTTAAAATTCCAATAAACATATACTTCAAAATTACATTTTCAAACAATTATATACTCAAAGTTGTTATCGGTAGAAGGCATGATGAAAATGCAATGCTATCTATGCTTACCGGTATGTTAAATAATCCCGCTGCTACTCATACAATTACCGTTTAATCTGAACTTCTTGACAATTAGGAATGGACATTTACGGAAGCACTGCATGATTAATATGAACAGTGTACTCATCCTTCGGCAAAATGCATCAAACCCCGGGACAGGTAGGTACCACTCGTCTACTCGGCCATCCGATCAATTATGGTTGTTAGTGTAGCTCCGTACTCCGGAGCAGGTGGGTTCGAACAAACCTCGGCGTCAGCCATCTTCGAAATGGTTTTCTCCTATTTCAACTCCATGCAAATATTGGGATGATACATTCCTGAAGGTCACTGCCGCTTCCTTCCCATTCCTATACCCAGAGCCACAGACAACACATTCACACAGTGGTATATGTGGTTCACCACCATGGGGTGTAATGGGAAAAACAGTTACCGAACGGTTGAACCAAATATATATTATACAAATTGAAAAATGTATTTAAGGATTTTATTTGAGTCGCTCTCGTAATTGTATGACTTAGTACTAATTAGGTAACATGAGTAATAATCGCTGTACCTTTCAGCTTGATATTTAATGTCATCGACATGTCATTTCGGTATAGCATTCTGTGATTCTTCATTTCAGATGTTTAAAAGCGTGCTACAATTGTACTATTACAGAGGCTCCGCAATCTGTATTTCTCCCTTTTCTTTCTTTCTTTCTTTCTGTCTCTCTTTCCTTCCTTCTTTATTCTTTTCTCCATCCAGTTATTGAAAATACGAACACTTGCACAGACAACACGAAAATACAGTTATCAGGATGAAGTACACCGGGTGAGGATCGCTATCTTCCAAGAACTTATGGGAGTACCTTTCTAATAACTTGTTTGGTATTTGAATGTGGAATGATTACCAACATTGCTATGAACCACTCCATATCATGTTAATTAAATATACATTCTCGTAAGAAATGGTAAGTGTGTACACGAAGTAACATATCGTCGTTGCTGAGACAAAACCTCCTATGTGAAATATTTTAGCTTAGAAATTTGGCCGGTAAGGTTCTGTCATCTGAGGTGCAATATTGTGTGACAGTTGTCAAGGCATTCTCTTCATATGTATGTGCTGCGGGTCAGTATATCTCCAAAACTATTAACACATAGTAGGTTTCGTCCCGGCAACGACGATATATTATTTCCTTCTTAAACTGTTTACCTTCCAGGGTTGGTTTTTTCCTCGGATTCAGCGAGGGATCCCACCTCTACCGCCTCAAGGACAGTGTCCTGGAGCGTGAGACATTGGGTCGGGGCATACAACTGGGGAGGATGACCAGTACCTCGCCCAGGTGGCCTCACCTGCTATGCTGAACTGGGGACTTGTGGGGGGATGTGAAGATTGGAAGGCATAGACAAGGAAGAGGGAAGGAAGCGGCCGTGGCCTCAAGTTAGGTACCATCCCGGCATTTGCCTGGAGGAGAAGTGGGAAACCATGGAAAACCACTTCCAAGATGGCTGAGGTGGGAATCAAACCTACCTCTACTCATTTGACCTCCCCGGGCAGAGTGTACCCCGTTCCAGACCTCGTACCACTTTTCAAATTGCGTGTCAGAGCCGGGAATCGAACCCGGGCCTCCGGGGCTGGCAGCGAATCTCACAAATCACTACACCACAGAGGCGGACAATAATATATATTACTAGACAGAAATGTCTGAAATACCATGTTGCACGCTTGACTGACTGCTTTACCGATGGAACGCGGAGTAAGAAAATGCCAGTGATCACGCTGCAGTGACAAACGTGGGGATATCTTGGGAATTCTACCTTTCAGGTCATGGATCACGAAGTAACCTCTGTGATTTGGGAGGAAAGGAAACATCAAGGAATCATTACTACGAAATAGCTACTGATGCAACACTCATTAAGTCAACGGAGATTACGAATCACGACAGAAATATCACAGAGATGATGTGCAGGAGCTGACCCGGAGAGAAATGAGGAGAGTAAAATTTTTCAGGTCGTGATCAATATGCATTTATAAATCGATTATTATTATTACCGGTATTATTATTATTATTATTATTGTTACGGAGATATCCGTGGTAGGTAGAGGTGAAAGAAGGTGCGGGTGTGAATGGGTTTCAAGCTACGAAATTAACGTGCAATGTAAAATTAATTTAAAATTTAACTAGGTTATATTTTCTTTTCAAAAACAAGAGATAACAATCATAACAGGTACAGAGTAGCAAAAATGTAGGCACAATATTACTGGATTCGGGCTCAGTGCCCTTACTTCATAACTCTTGGGCAATCAGCCCCGCCTTACTCCAAAAAAAAATTTTAGCCAAGGGGCAGAAAACCCCATTCATGCCCAGGAGCACTGGCTCCAAACATTACACATAAAGCCTGCACGAGGCATACAGAAACGAATTTCAAAGAGCGATCCGCTCTCAAAATTGTAAGCCTATCACAAGGCCACACCAAACTCTACCTTCAAGCTGTCCTCTAAGGACGTATTCACAGGGGTAAAATACCCAACCTACGGAGGTCTATTACATGAAAAGAAGGTTGATTACATGACCTCTAAAATAACAATTTGAGAGGAGGCGAACTTGCACTCCTAATACACTTTGTTTTTAAAACCTAATCTGGCTCTGGGCCACTAACGCAAGGGCTAATCCCATACTACAGAGGTGACTTAGAGAAGAACACTTTACATTACATAAACGAAGAATAGTTTGAGAAAATAAGTTCACCTCAAAACAAATGTGAGTGGGAGCTCGAGAGGGAAGCACTCTCTATCCCAATATGTAGCTTTACAAGAAAAAGATGAAAAGAGTAATTACATTTTAGGAAAAGGTTACATGATGGAAATGCTTCGAACCCGCCGCGAGTGTTAAACTGCCAACCTAGCAAGAAAAGAAGTTATTAATAGGCCATTACCTGGTGTTGAACGGCTGAAGAAGAAAGAGGCGCTTCCCGCCTCCTACTATGTACTTAATACACTGAAAGATGGAACAGAAGTGGCCCGGAGACCCCAAAATCAGCAGTTTAAATACTCTCGCGGAAGTTTCTAGGCGTTAGGGGAATGAAAACACCCGCCCACAATGTTTTTATTGGATAGGACCCCGCAACAGATACAAGTTGGGGGAAGATACACCAGATTGGTCAGAAATTACTAAAAGAAATTCGGGATTGCATAAATCTAAAACAAGGGGAAAAAGAGGGGTATACAGCCAACTTAAACAATAACAGAAATAAATTTAACAAGAAACAAACTTTTGAAATAAAAATTACTCCAACAAAATAGTTCTTTGACTCCGCACTAGGGTGCGCTATTGTTGATCTTCAGTAGTGTCCTCTAGAAGAGAAAGTTCACACTTCTTACTTCAAGCGAAACAAAAACACATCAAAAGTGACACAGTTCAAAAACTCAAAATTTTCCACGTGGTGACATCTTCTGAGAAAGTAGAGAATTAATAGAATAGATAAAGTTCAACCTTCCTCCAGAAGAGGAGTTTCAACTGGCGCAACTTTTAAATAAACGGTGTAGAGGTGTACCGCCCGGTACAATTATTATTATTATTATTATTATTATTATTATTATTATTATTATTATCATCATCATCATCATCATCATCTGTTTACCCTCCAGGGTCGGCTTTTTT